>NC_092335.1:442361136-442667727 GCF_046630445.1 Rutidosis leptorrhynchoides | reverse complement strand
CGGGGACGAGCTTTCAACATTAACACCGAGGAAGCCCGAGATAACAATGAACTAGTCACGGGTACGTTTCTTCTCAACAATTCTTATGTCTCATGCTTATTCGATTCGGGTGCCGATAAGAGTTTTGTATCCAAGACATTGACTCATTCTTTTAGCACTCCACCACTCCCACTAGATATTACTTATAACATTGAAGTGGCCAACGGGAAACTATTGAGTGCCGACAAATTTTATCGAGGATGTACGTTAAACTTAATGGGTAAAGAGTTTGAAATTGACTTGATACCCATGGAACTAGGAAGCTTCGATGTAATAATCGGTGTGAATTGTGTTAGTCAAAATGAAATCTCACATCCTTTGTGATCTTAACGCAATCCGAATTCCTATCAAGAATGGTGAACCCTTGATTGTTTATGGCGATAAGAGTTTCACCGGACTCAACCTCGTTGCATGCCTTAAAGTTAGAAAACTACTCCGTAAGGGTTATTTTGCGATCCTTGCCTACGTTAAGAAGGTCGAGTCCGATGAGAAGCATATCGATGATGTGCCAATTGTTAGTGACTTTTCCGATGTATTCCCCGATGAATTGCCGGGTCTTCCACCTCATCGACTGGTTGAATTCCAAATTGATCTTATTGCGAGAGCCGCACCAGTAGCACGTGCACCGTATAGACTTGCTCCATCCGAAATGCAAGAATTTCAAAGTCAAATTCAAGAACTAATTGACCGTGGTTTTATCCAACCTAGCCATTCACCATGGGGCGCTTCGATTTTATTCGTTAAGAAGAAAGATGGATCCTTACGAATGTGTATCGACTATCGTGAACTAAACAAATTGACGGTTAAGAACCGATATCTTCTTCCACGTATCGATGACCTCTTTGATCAATTACAAGGATCTCGTGTATATTCAAAAATCGATCTCCGCTCGGGTTATCATCAATTAAGGGTTAAGGGGAAAGATGTCTCCAAAACCGCTTTCCGGACTCGTTATGGTAGTTATGAATTTTTTGTAATGCCATTTGGTCTCACTAACGCACCGGTGGTGTTCATGGATCTTATGAACCGCGTGTGCAAACCATACCTCGACAAATTCGTTATCGTGTTCATCGATGATATTTTGGTCTATTCTAAAAGTGAAGAAGAGCACGAACAACATCTCCGACTTGTGCTTGAACTCTTGAGACAAGAACGACTCTATGCCAAATTCTCCAAGTGTGAATTTTGATTGAAGGAAGTTCAATTTCTTGGTCATGTCTTAAGTGATCAAGGTATTAAGGTCGATCCATCGAAAATCGAAGCCATTAGCAAATGGGAGACTCCTACTACTCCTACTCACATACGTCAATTCTTGGGTCTCGCCGGATACTATCGTAGATTCATCGAAAACTTCTCTTTGGTTGCACGTCCTCTAACCGCATTAACTCACAAGGGAAGAAAATTCATTTGGTCAACCGAGCAAGAATCCACGTTTCAAATCTTGAAGAAAAAGTTAACCACCGCCCCTATCTTGTCGCTTCCGGAAGGCAATGATGACTTTGTTGTGTATTGCGATGCCTCGAAACATGGTTTTGGGTGCGTACTAATGCAACGAAAGAAGGTTATCGCTTATGCATCCCGACAATTGAAAATCCACAAACGAAACTACAAAACACATGATCTCAAACTCAGAGACGTTGTCTTTGCACTTAAAATGTGGAGGCACTACCTTTATGGAACCAAAAGTACCATCTTCACCGATCACAAAAGCCTCCAACACATCTTCGACCAAAAGCAACTAAACATGAGACAACGACGGTGGATTGAAACTTTGAACGATTATGATTGTGAGCTTCGTTACCATCCCGGGAAGGCAAACGTGGTAGCCGATGCCTTAAGTCGAAAGGAAAGAGTGGTGCCTCTTCGTGTCCGAGATTTAAACATCACCATTCACACCAACCTCAATAGTCAAATTCGTGTAGCCCAAGACGAGGCTCTCAAGGATGAAAACATCTCTCTTGAACACTTGAACGTCCTCACCTCTCGATTCGAAGTTAAAGAAACTGGACTCCGATATTTCGCCGGAAGAATTTGGGTACCTAGTTATGGGGACCTACGAAGCCTTATTTTAGATGAAGCCCATAAGTCAAGATATTCGATTCACCCCGGTGCCAATAAGATGTACCACGACCTCAAGGAACAATATTGGTGGCCGAACATTAAAAGGGACGTCGCTACTTATGTTGGAAAATGCCTAACTTGCTCCAAGGTCAAAGCCGAACATCAAAGACCGTCCGGACTACTTCAACAACCCAAAATCCCGCAATGGAAGTGGGAAAGGATAACGATGGATTTTATCACCAAACTACTAAAGACGGTGGGCGGTTATGATACTATTTGGGTTATTGTTGATCGTCTCACCAAATCTGTGCACTTCCTAGCCATGAAGGAAACCGACAAAATGGAGAAACTTGCACAACTTTACATTAAAGAGATCGTCGCCCGTCACGGTGTACCCTTATCGATTATTTTTGACCGAGATGGCCATTTTGTTTCTAAATTTTTGCGTACTTTACAAGAAGCGTTGGGAACGCGTTTAGACATTAGCACCGCATATCATCCACAAACCGATGGACAAAGCGAATACACAATTCAAACCTTGGAAGACATGCTACGAGCTTGCGTTATCGATTTCAGAAAAGCTTGGGACAAGAACTTGCCTCTCGCCGAATTCTCCTACAACAATAGTTATCACGCGAGTATTAACGCCGCACCATTCGAAGCATTATATGGCCGAAAATGTCGTTCACCTCTTTGTTGGGCCAAAGTAGGCGACACACAAATCACTGGACCCAAACTCATTCATGAAACAACCGAGAAGATTGTTCAAATCCGAGATAGGCTTTGGACGGCCCGAAGTCGTCAAAAGAGCTATACCGACAAAAGACGCAACGACCTCAAATTTCAAGTCGGTGACCACGTAATGTTAAAAGTTGCACCTTGGAAAGGTGTAATCCGTTTTGGGAAACGCGGGAAGCTAAACCCGCGGTATATTGGTCCTTTCGAAATCGTGGAGCTTGTTGGAACCGTTGCTTATCGTTTAGATCTTCCGCCTCAACTAAGCTCCGTTCATCCTACTTTCCATGTATCCAACTTGAAAAAGTGCCTTGCCGAACCCGATATCGTCATCCCTCTCGAAGAGCTTACTATTGATGACAATCTTCATTTTGTGGAAAAACCGGTTGAAATTGTGGATACCTCCGTCAAGACACTAAAACAAAGCCGAATTCCAATTGTTAAGGTCCGTTGGAATGCCAAAAGGGGACCCGAGTTTATTTGAGAAAGACAAGATCAAATGCAAAAGAAATACCCTCATTTATTCGCGGGTTCGGAAACGCAAGATCTCGAGGAAGAAACAACGACTACTACGCCTACTTAAATTTTGGGACGAAATTTCTTTTAAGGAGTAGGTAATGTAACATCCCGCCTTTTTCTGTTTACTTTCCCGCTTACTTATTTAAAGTCTGTTATATAATTATAACATCTTCCATTAATACGCGTTTAAAATATTTCGTTTAGGTAATTCACGCACCCGCTTCAAACTCGAGGGACCAATGTTGTCATTTGACCAAACTCATGACTAGGTCAAAGTGGTCAACTCCATCCTCATCCATTCATTATCCTTTTTTTTTTCATTTTCCTTAATGCTTTCAACATATTCTCTCAAACTCCAATTCAAAGATTCATCATCCATTTCCAATCTAGCAATCAAACATCAAAATAAATTACATATTTGGAATCCTTGCATCTTTCTCTTCGATTCCATACCGATTTCATCAAGTTTGGGTAACTTTCTAAAATCACTAGACTCTTTGTTCTTGATGTTTTTAACTTATAAAAGTGTTAATTAGTGTCTATGGCTCAAGTCTAACATGAATATGTGTTTGGTTTGCTCGATTTGTTTTTTTAGTGTAACTAGCATGAACTTGAAATGGGTGTGTTTGATCTTGAGTTTTGGTTATTTAAATGTTGTTAGATGTTAAAAGTGCATGTATTAAATGTGTTACTAGCATCACTAGCTCCAATTTGATGTGTAGGTTGACTTGGAAAGACTCCATAAACTTAATTGCAAAAGTTGTGATTTTGAGTTAGGGTTTGATAGAAGTAAAATGGATTTTTGATGCACCAAATGCTATGCAATATTGTTTGTAAGTGTTTAGTTGTATTGTATGCGTAATTACCTACGAAACGGCGTATTATATGTGTGCATTAAATTCCCGAATCATCAAAGTGCATCTATGAACTTGAAAGCATTTATGGTGAACATTTAATGAACTATCAACTTGGAAATTCGATTTTTGCAAATGTTGTTTTTGATTGATGAAATGTGTTTAGTTGTGTTCCTCGTCAAATTACATTTCCAATGATATAAGATACGTGTTCTAAGTGTTTACGGTTTGTGAATTGTGCTTAATTGAAGTTTGGATTTAGACTTGAACAATTGAAACTGACCAGGCACCAGTTCACGTTGATTGCCGCGGCGCGGCACTCCTTGGTCGCGGCGCGGCATTTGCCGTGTTTGGTTTTCTGATCAAGCTTACACTTTTACGAAAAATGTTTGCTACGCTACGCACCTCCGATTCACATCTAACTTGTTCTAACATGCTTATATATGATTAAGAAACTCAAAAAAATAGTTCGGGACCCGACCCGAAAGTGTTGACTTTTTCGTTGACTTTGACCCGACCAAAGTTGACTTTTAATCAAACTTAACCAAATGTTTGTGCAATCGTTCTAACATGCTTTTGTACTTGTATCTTGCATGGAACTTGACAATTTGATTCACATGCTATATAATCGAGTCGTAACGAGCCATAGGACTAATTGAACATCTTTGACCAACCGTGTTTACCGTTATTGATACAACCTACTTGTTTAGGTCAAGATTAGCACTCGTTCTTGCACATGTTCCTTTGTGAAGTACTTTATTTACTCGTGCACTCAAGGTGAGATCATAGTCCCACCTTTACTCTTTTAAACTTACATTTGGGATGAGAAAACATAAACGTTTCATTTTACAAAGTGAACACAAGTACAAAAACAAACATTCTACATACGAGTTAGAACAAAAATCCTCAATTCGATTATCATTAGTTACACTTGCCGGGTGTAAGAGAGAACTTATATTGTATGGCCATATGGGTTTGACAAACCCTCATTCGGACAGTTCGCTACCGTTATTCGGATGAAATATATTTTCGAGAAACAGTGTATGTTCTAACACTATTGTGATGAAGTTCTATGGATGGAAAGTTAAGCCTTGATAATTGGGTGCTCGTGATAATAAATTTTAGAATGGCTTATTATTATTTCAATGATACAAATCTTGTGGTTCATTTGTACTTACTTACTTACTTAAACCTATGATTTCACCAACATTTTCGTTGACAAATTTCTATGTATTTTCTCAGGTCCTTGAACGTGTTGTGATACATGCTTCCGCTCATTATTTTGATACTTGCATTGGATGTCGAGTATATTTGCATACATGGAGCGTCTTTTGGCTACTTTTAAATTGTGTCGCATATGTTTCAATTGTACTTTAAACTTTGTAATGTAACTAGTTGTCGAACTACTTTGTAAACCTCGAAACATCCTTACTTTTGAAATGAATGCGTAATACTTTTGGTCAAACGTTGTTTTAAAGACTTATGACCACGTAAAGGGACCTAAGTAGACGGCGGTGTCAATAACGATTTTTTCGGGTCGCTACACATTTTTAGAATGTATATACATGATCACGATAAATGTTACATGTCGAAACAGAGTCGAAACCCAACTAGGATAACATCTAGTTGCAACCAACGGAGGGAGAAATGTTTAGAGTAACCACGTCAGTGTCATAAACCTTTAAGGTAACTCATTCAAAGAGGATAACGAGGATCGTAGACTTTTAGATAATTCACGTTACATTTCCGAAACGAAACTGCACGAAAGGTGTGATCTCTTGAAGAGAGTGAGCTCCTCGCACAGACGGGTGAGTCAATCTTGGATTCATTCCCATTCATAGGTTCATGTACGAATGAGAAGAAACGTGAATCATTAGTTATAAGGAATAGTTGACCCCATGTGAGAAATCTCCGTAAATGATTTTCGTGCCTCTAAGTATTTAACATAGAATTTACGTTTTTGAGAGTGTTGGGGTTAGCCGTGAAATAATGGGAGTAAATTTTAGTAATTCTATTTATCTATATATATATATACATACAATTTATAAATTGCATAAGTAGCAGTAAATTTTAGTAATTCTATTTATCTATAAATTTCGAGAGAACCGCACAATGAAATAATGTGTAAGAATTTTTTTTTATAAACAGAATATTTGTATTTTGGAGGTTACGAGTTGGAGAAATATTGATTGAAGGACCCTGAATTATCGGGTGACGTCTGAGCAACAAATGTTACAAGGTAATGAAAACCAGTGAATTAAGTTTGGTTTTGACCGTTATCATAATACAAGTCTCTGGTGCCAAAAAATGTTCATGGGTGGAGGTGTTTCTGATAAATGAGTTAAGAAATGGTGGAGTATGGAGATGAGACATTTAATCATCTGCTAACTCATAAAGTGTTGAACCGGATATAACTGGTATTAAAGTCAGGAGGTTGGTGGTACTAATATCACCAAATCAGTAATCTCTTGGAATAAGTTAGGATTTAAAGTTACTTAAAAAAGAGTATCATTCCGATAGGCGTGGAAGATAAAATTCTTGGATGGTCATAACTTAGAATTCGAATCGTTCAAGTGATAGTGGGTGTCAAAGGGCTCTGTGATGTGTAAAATGGCGTATATAATTTATAATGGAAAATACCGGTTCAAAGATTAATACACACTAACGGGCAGTGTACCCGATCGTGCAATAGTATATAAGTTGGTAAATCCAAGATTGTTCCGAGGACAGTTTTCGCGCGAGAATTAAAATTATAACTAACGAAGATAAACTAAGTTAATCTAGAAAAATATGAAAATATGAAATAATGGGTTTTGTGGCTATTTAACGATTAGCCAAATCAAGATTCGATTAAAAGTAAAAACCATATTTTTAGTTTTTTATATTTAAGCTTTAAAGCAATCGATAAAAATAATATAGTTGTAAATCAAATACGAGAATGAATGTTCGTCTAGACCTTTTACACCTAGTGCTGGATGCGTTTAGATTAAGCCCCAATTTCAATCTAACATATGTGAACTACCTAGTCGGTTCACCTGGAATTCCCCAGCGCAAACACTTTAATTAAGATTACACGACACGGAATTCCCCGTAGCCTAAGACCTCCTAATTTTGACCAAATATCTCAACTGAGATGAAGACTCGAATTTCAACCACACCAACTCTCGTTGTGTATGATTCACCCCTATTTCGTCTAGCCTTTTGAATTCAATTTACTCTCGTCTCCGAGTAAGCAAACAACCAATTAAGACAAACCAATTGTAAATTTATGTATTAAATTAATGAACTCTCGTCCTATCAAACAAATACACAACCAATTGAATCGAAAAGTCTAGCTTCAATAAGAATCGATCTTTAATCCAAACATCAAATCATCATATATTAAACTAACAATTGATAAATAGCATCCAACACATAGGGTTTTTTAGTCTAGACAAACATTAATAAACTAGCCAAAAATCATGGCAACAATGGAAATCAAAATAATAATCAAAGAAAACATTGTTTGATAAATAAGAATCAACCTAACACAATGAATCTTGATTAGTGCTTGGATTGATCCTTGAAAACGGAATGATTGAAACGTTATAGTAACCTTGGAATTCCCCAAAAGTCACTAACAATCTGTAGTGACCCGAACTTTTCCATGTTTATATATATTAATTGAGATTGATATTTACATGATTAAATGTTTCCAACATGTTAAGCAATCAAACTTGTTAAGACTTGATTAATTGAAATATGTTTCATATAGACAATTGACCACCCAAGTTGACCGGTGATTCACGAATGTTAAAACGTGTAAAAACTATATGATGACATATATATGGATATATATATATAGTTAACATGATACTACGATAAGTAAACATATCATTAAGTATATTAACAATGAACTACATATGTAAAAACAAGACTACTAAATGATTTTTAAACGAGACATATATGTAACGATTATCGTTGTAAAGACATTTAATGTATATATATCATATTAAGAGATATTCATACATGATAATATCATGATAATATAATAATTTAAAATCTCATTTGATATTATAAACATTGGGTTAACAACATTTAACAAGATCGTTAACCTAAAGGTTTCAAAACAACACTTACATGTAACGACTAACGATGACTTAACGACTCAGTTAAAATGTATATACATGTAGTGTTTTAATATGTATTTATACACTTTTGAAAGACTTCAATACACTTATAAAAATACTTCTACTTAAAAAATGCTTACAATTACATCCTCGTTCAGTTTCATCAACAATTCTACTCGTATGCACCCTTATTCGTACTCGTACAATACACAGCTTTTAGATGTATGTACTATTGGTATATACACTCCAATGATCAGCTCTTAGCAGCCCATGTGAGTCACCTAACACATGTGGGATAAATCATTTGGCAACTAGCATGAAATATCTCATAAAATTACAAAAATATGAGTAATCATTCATGACTTATTTACATGAAAACAAAATTACATATCCTTTATATCTAATCCATACACCAATGACCAAAAACAACTACAAACACTTTCATTCTTCAATTTTCTTCATCTAATTGATCTCTCTCAAGTTCTATCTTCAAGTTCTAAGTGTTCTTCATAAATTCTACAAGTTCTAGTTACATAAAATCAAGAATACTTTCAAGTTTGCTAGCTCACTTCCAATCTTGTAAGGTGATCATCCAACCTCAAGAAATCTTTGTTTCTTACAGTAGGTTATCATTCTAATACAAGGTAATAATCATATTCAAACTTTGGTTCAATTTCTATAACTATAACAATCTTATTTCAAGTGATGATCTTACTTGAACTTGTTTTCGTGTCATGATTCTGCTTCAAGAACTTCGATCCATCCAAGGATCCGTTGAAGCTAGATCCATTTTTCTCTTTTCCAGTAGGTTTATCCAAGGAACTTAAGGTAGTGATGATGTTCATAACATCATTCGATTCATACATATAAAGCTATCTTATTCGAAGGTTTAAACTTGTAATCACTAGAACATAGTTTAGTTAATTCTAAACTTGTTCGCAAATAAAAGTTAATCTGTAACGACCCGGAAATTTCCGACCAAATTTAAACTCTAATCTCTATATGGTTCCGACACGATAAGCAAAAACTCTAAAGTTGACCCGCACTTTTTCGATCGTTCTATACTTATAAGATTAATATTTACATAAATTAAACCTTACCAACATGATAAGCAATCCAAATTGTTGAGACTTATGTTTTCGAAAAGAGTTTTACACAACGTTTGACCGTCTAGTTTGACCGATGATATCACGAACTATACAATATATGATAATTATACGTTTGTGTATATATATGTATATATACATATTTAACATGATCTAAGAATGTTTTAATATCTCATTTTGTATTAATAACAACAAGTTATATGTGTATTTTGAAACTACTAACTTAAGTTTTCAAAACGATAACAATACGTAACGTTATTTGACTTAAATACTTAAGACTATAATGTTTATACATATATTGTATAAGTAATGTATTTAATCACTTTTAAGAACTTAAATACATAAAATCATATAAGTGTATTCACAAAAGATAGCTATATTTGAATCCTCATTCCATTTTTCACAAAATTTCTATACGTATATTTAGAGTATTTGTACTCGTATCATACCTAGCTCCTATACGTATTTACTAATAGTAAATACACATCAAAATCACCACCTAACCAGCCATTATTCATGCCCTTAGAGCTAGGTAATTACTTTTGAATCATTGCAAGACTAATTACAAAAATACAAACTAGAATTTTGTCATGTTATCCTTAAAGATCACATTTTTAGGAGTATATATGTATCATCATTTTTGATTCATTTTTACTTCAATCTCTTAACTAAAAACACACACTCTTTCTTACTCTCTAAACTCCATAACAATCCAGCAAAGTTCCATAAAGATCTAGCTTCAAAAACCATACTAAAACACCATAAGAAAACCATACAAAAACACTTCAAGAAAACCTTCCAAGAACACCAACTTACTTCCAATCTTTCATCCACTTCCATCACCCTTTTGATTCTAGCTTCTTACTTCTCTTTTACAGCAAACTTATCCAAGGAACTTGAGGTAGAATCTATGTTCATAACCTTATTCGATTCATATATATATAGCTATCTTATTTTGTGGTACAAAAGTTTAACAACAAGAACATAGTTTGAATGTTTTCAAACTTGTTTGCAAACTAAATAGATCCTTCTAACTTAACTTTTAAAATACTTCAAGACCTATAATATAACTCATGTATATACTAATTTAACAAGGTAAAACTTGGTTTTTCAAAGTATAAGTATTTTTAGAAAAATGGTCATTAAATGATTTTGTTGTAACAAAAATGTTTAACTTCATATGTTTCACTAATGTTTCACTTATGCCGTATGATTTTGAATACAAACCAAGGTATTTACAGTTCATAGTCTTAAAGAAGAACTCGATCCAAGAAGATGGCAATTTGAATCAACGAAAACGGATTTGTAACGAAGAAACTATGACCGAAACAAAATTGGTTATCCTAGATCATTTCAACTACGGGATCAATTGGAAAAAAATGATATAAATCACATATTTCTAAGATAACATGATATTTTATATATATGTACTTATAATTCAATTTTATATGGTTCAGGATCACCCGTAAACAACACGAGAAGATTAATCATAAGATCCCATGTTTGTACGCAACACGTCATTTGACAACACCGGTACTTTATGTACGCAACACGTCATTTGACAACACCGGTACCATGGGTCAAGATTAATCTCGACCAATACATATACGATGGGGTTTTATTTATTTCGTTGGGGGTTTTATTTATTTCATTGCGGGTATATTAAACATCTAAAAATGAACCATTAAAATTGAATTACTAACAACGAGCTGCTAACTACGGACTAAGGAATTATTCAAAGTATTAAAAGTATAACAAGTATATATATGTGACGTTTGTTTAAAAAGAAAAGGTATTGATATATTATATATGGATAGGTTCGTGATATCAACCGGAGACCAAGTCAAATTATATATATCTTCAAGACGAAAGTGAGTATATAGTCCCACTTTTAAACTCTAAATATTTCGGGATGAGAATACATGTATTTTATGTTTTACATTATGGACACAAGTAACTGAAAAATATATTCTACGTTGAGTTGTACCACTGCATACTTCCCTGTAGCTTGGTAACTAATATTTACAGCGGTATTGTAAACGCGAATCCTGTTGATAGATCTATCGGGCCTGACAACCCCAACCGGACTGGACGACCAGTATTCAACGGTTGCACAGTACTTCGTTTCGTGACTACACTTGGTACAGTGTAGTAAGATTTCATATTAAAGGGAATATGCGACGTGATTAATTGTTAAGTATGGTTACCAAGTGCTCAACCACTTAGAATATTTTTATTAAAATGTTTATATATGAAATCTTGTGGTCTATATTTATATCGCTGTCGACATTAAACCTATATCTCACCAACTTTATGTTGACATTTTAAAGCATGTTATTCTCAGGTGTGAATTAAGTCTTCCGCTGTGCATTATCTCGTACTAAGGATACTACTTGAGGCCATTAAGGACTTATATCATAAGGCGTTGCATTCGAGTCATTGAAGTTCATAGAGACTATTATTAAGTAAATGGCGGTTTAGGTCATTTGAATATTATGAAATGTCAGGCGAATATGTCAATTATGGATGTAACTATAGATTGTCTTTTAAGAATAAATGCAACGTTTGTAAGATGTATCATATAGAGGGCAAGTACCTCGCAATGTTATCAACTATTGTAATTCGTTTGTAATCAATATGGACAACGTCCGGATGATTAGTTTCGGATCCTTTCAGTTGGTATCAGAGCGTTGGTCTTAGCGAACCAGGCCTTGCATTAGTGTGTCTAACTAGTAGTTGTTAGGATACATTAAGTGAGTCTGGACTTTGACCGTGTCTGCCTGTCAAAAGTTTTGCTTATCAATCCTAGTCGGAAATCATCTGCTTATCATTCTTAGGGAACTGCCTGCTTATCATTCTTAAGTCTAGACACGTCTTACTGCATTTAGTGCATCGATAGTGTATAGACAAAATTCATATCCTAGCGTATCTGTTACTATAGACATTGCCTGACGTATTTCAAAGATTCTCCGTAATTCATGGGATTTTGATATTATATATACATATGTAAATTATGTATTGAAGAGTACCAAACCCAACTCCTATAATCTATTCCAAACCAAAAATTCATTTCTCCGACCATACAAGATGGATTCTTCATCCAGCTCAAATTCCTCCAACTTCGATAGCTTCGCCGACATGGATTTCCATTCGAGCTCCGAGAACAGCGTTACCGGAATGGATCAACCAATTTCCCATCATCTATTCTGGATGAATTGGGGATGGGTTCGTAATATACTAAATTTCTGGAGGCAAGAAGAAGGTGATCCATTCCATCCACCAAATTGTCCTCTTAACGATGAACCTGAAGCACTTACCGGCGAACCTATTCGAAACACCATTTTCTAGCTCATTTCTAGAGTATCTCGTCATGATTACATACTATCCCATATTTCAAATCTTGTTCATTCGCTCGTTCCAACCGTCAATCATCCCGGTATAATAGAAGAAGTCAACGAACTCCGTGCTCGGGTAGTGGTTTTGGAGAATATGGTGCGAAGGTTACAAACACCAACAGCAGCACCAGCAGCATAATCCGTACTACCATCGTCAACGCCGACAGTACCTTTATCACCCCAATCACAACCGCGCCTTAAATCTCAACATCACAATCTGTATCTCGAATATCAACATCACACGACTCAATATCTGTACTTCGAGTATGATCTTCGTTCTATATATCGTTCTACATCGATTATCTTCGCTTTACGTATCGTATGACGATTATGTAATTTCTAAAGTCTTAGAGATTATGTAACCTAGAATTAACGATAAATCAAATGAGTTTAATATCTTATTGACTCATTAAATCTATGATTATCTCTGAAGAAAATATATATGCAAGTATATTTTCATAAAGATAGTAATTAAAAATTCCTTCGTACAAACTATTAATGATGAAAATATTTTAACGGGTGGGTAGTACCCGAGGAATATTTAGAATTCACATTAATAAGTTATATTGTACATTCTTGAATCTGATTCAACGGTTATCTATTATCTTACTTACAACCACCGATATTCGTATCCGCTCACCCCAGAATAACCATTTTCAATCAAATTTCATATTCGGATTTTGACCTACCAGAATCCAACAAGTGGCATAAAGAAGAAAACATTGGACAAAATAAAAAAAAAATTGTTAGAAACACACGATTTAACTAATTAAAAATCTATTAAGGATTCCACGCTAACTGTTCCGGCTAACTCTGGACAATTAAAATGAATTAAAATGTTGATTGTAACATATGAAGCTAAACAATTCTTCAAGCTTGCCACTTGATTTTATCTTAAACCTCATTCGTAACTTGACGATTACAATTCGCATTTAAATCCTTTCATGATTCCTGAAAACACCTCGACCGAGAAGTTGAACCCGCCGCACCTTGCCTACGGAATGAAGATTTATACATACAGTTATACACCTGAAGAACTCTCGAACCCAAATTCATAATTTAACACATAACGTATTGAATCCTTTGCCATTTATTAGCAAGAACAACCCTACAATTCCTTTTCAAGAAGCTAATTTTGTCACAGCTCCACTTCGACTTTTCAGTGAGATTATTTCTATTATAATCATGATATTTATACCTTGTCCTTTCGCCGTCATTACCGGAAAACCTTTTATATCCCTCGACGACATCAACAGGTGCACCAGCAGATCGTTATCCTTTTGGCGAAATCAACAATCAGTATTTTGAAAATCTCGCGGAACTTCTTCCATCATATCTATAATGTCTATCCCTAAGAATTTCATAATCTGAACGTGAAGTTTCTGAAAAACACCCGGGACTATGAAATAGTTCTTGAAATGCTAACGAAGCAGCAAAAACTGTAAACGACTTTAACGGTCAAAAGTTTGATGACAAAGAATAGTAAGGTGGTAAAGCTGAAAAAAAAAAAAAAAGTTTAGAACTAGAAAACGGATGAAGCAAAGTATGAAAGAGGCTGTGGATAAATCACAGGGACTGAACCTGCTCTCAAAGAATACAAACGATTCCGTACCTGCTGAAACCGTCAGTAAGAACCCTACTCTTTATTCAAAACCTTGCCCGGATGATATTTTTCATCATCATCTTATCTTAGATATTATAAGATATCTTCATTTCATTCGTTATACATATTTTTCATATTTCTGGAGATATTTTTACAACTATTCCTATCTGCGATCATTTATCTCTCCGTAACATCTGCGTTACAATATAAAAGAAACTGTGTTAATTTCTAAATTCTGAAACCTCCGAGATTAAAATATAAATGATTTGAAGTAGTGTTGGGAACTGATGCATGAATTAGTATAATATAATGAAACTTGATCAACTTCATTATATTACAGTAAGTCATGTTAAGTTTCTAATGGAATGTGATGATTCACAGTACCGTCATCATGTGCCATGTTACACGGCTCTTACATTCTATCAAGTCTCCAAACATATTAGAACGTATCACCTTGATAGTTCTATTTTTCCGGAATATTCGAGTAATTTAACGAATCAAGATCGTGCCATTACAATTTCATTCTAAAACCAATAGCTAGGTTCATTCCAAATTTCCTACCTACGAATTTCGGACCATTGTTCGCTTGGCTCGAGGACAGGAAGAAGAAACGAAGGGACAAAACCTCAGAATAGAAATAGGAACATAAACCACAGCAAATAAGAGAGAGCATTAACTGTGGATGACAATGATTTTAAGGGACGGGAGTAGGAACATCGAAATATAAGGGAAGGTATAAAACCTAACAACAACCCCGAAACTACAAACCGTGCATATCAATACGTATTGCAACGTAAAGGCACGGGAGAATTAAAAACATTATAATTCCAAGGAAAGGATAAAAGAGAATAGATTCTTCTGGTGATAGATGAAAAAGAAGAATGAAAGATATGAAAGTTAGAAATATAACAAGGATTAGAATGGGATGGAGCATATTAGCGAATGTCTTAAAGTAGGAACTAAAGAGAAAGAATAGAAGATGTGGGAAGAAAGAAAGGGAAGGAGGTAAATTTATAGTGAAATATTCGACAAAGAAATCAAAACAGATTGCCGCGTTAAATCAAAGAAGATCCTGATCGCCGCAAAACTAAATCTTATTACATAAGATTTTCTTTAAAACCCTTAAATCCCGGAAATCGATCATAATCACGTCATCGGTTACAACAATTCTATATTTACTCATTTCACTCTTTTGTGATAGCTTCGCTCGTGCGTCTCACATAACCGAATAGTTTTATCTAAATCTTTCAATAATGATAAAATTTCATTATTACCTCATATTCGTCATGAAAACATTCCTATTGTTATTTATGACAACCTCTACCAAATTTCGAGGACGAAATTTCTTTAACGGGTGGGTACTGTAACGACCCGGAAATTTCCGACCAAATTTAAACTCTAATCTCTATATGGTTCCGACACGATAAGCAAAAACTCTAAAGTTGACCCGCACTTTTTCGATCGTTCTATACTTATAAGATTAATATTTACATAAATTAAACCTTACCAACATGATAAGCAATCCAAATTGTTGAGACTTATGTTTTCGAAAAGAGTTTTACACAACGTTTGACCGTCTAGTTTGACCGATGATATCACGAACTATACAATATATGATAATTATACGTTTGTGTATATATATGTATATATACATATTTAACATGATCTAAGAATGTTTTAATATCTCATTTTGTATTAATAACAACAAGTTATATGTGTATTTTGAAACTACTAACTTAAGTTTTCAAAACGATAACAATACGTAACGTTATTTGACTTAAATACTTAAGACTATAATGTTTATACATATATTGTATAAGTAATGTATTTAATCACTTTTAAGAACTTAAATACATAAAATCATATAAGTGTATTCACAAAAGATAGCTATATTTGAATCCTCATTCCATTTTTCACAAAATTTCTATACGTATATTTAGAGTATTTGTACTCGTATCATACCTAGCTCCTATACGTATTTACTAATAGTAAATACACATCAAAATCACCACCTAACCAGCCATTATTCATGCCCTTAGAGCTAGGTAATTACTTTTGAATCATTGCAAGACTAATTACAAAAATACAAACTAGAATTTTGTCATGTTATCCTTAAAGATCACATTTTTAGGAGTATATATGTATCATCATTTTTGATTCATTTTTACTTCAATCTCTTAACTAAAAACACACACTCTTTCTTACTCTCTAAACTCCATAACAATCCAGCAAAGTTCCATAAAGATCTAGCTTCAAAAACCATACTAAAACACCATAAGAAAACCATACAAAAACACTTCAAGAAAACCTTCCAAGAACACCAACTTACTTCCAATCTTTCATCCACTTCCATCACCCTTTTGATTCTAGCTTCTTACTTCTCTTTTACAGCAAACTTATCAAAGGAACTTGAGGTAGAATCTATGTTCATAACCTTATTCGATTCATATATATATAGCTATCTTATTTTGTGGTACAAAAGTTTAACAACAAGAACATAGTTTGAATGTTTTCAAACTTGTTTGCAAACTAAATAGATCCTTCTAACTTAACTTTTAAAATACTTCAAGACCTATAATATAACTCATGTATATACTAATTTAACAAGGTAAAACTTGGTTTTTCAAAGTATAAGTATTTTTAGAAAAATGGTCATTAAATGATTTTGTTGTAACAAAAATGTTTAACTTCATATGTTTCACTAATGTTTCACTTATGCCGTATGATTTTGAATACAAACCAAGGTATTTACAGTTCATAGTCTTAAAGAAGAACTCGATCCAAGAAGATGGCAATTTGAATCAACGAAAACGGATTTGTAACGAAGAAACTATGACCGAAACAAAATTGGTTATCCTAGATCATTTCAACTACGGGATCAATTGGAAAAAAATGATATAAATCACATATTTCTAAGATAACATGATATTTTATATATATGTACTTATAATTCAATTTTATATGGTTCAGGATCACCCGTAAACAACACGAGAAGATTAATCATAAGATCCCATGTTTGTACGCAACACGTCATTTGACAACACCGGTACTTTATGTACGCAACACGTCATTTGACAACACCGGTACCATGGGTCAAGATTAATCTCGACCAATACATATACGATGGGGTTTTATTTATTTCGTTGGGGGTTTTATTTATTTCATTGCGGGTATATTAAACATCTAAAAATGAACCATTAAAATTGAATTACTAACAACGAGCTGCTAACTACGGACTAAGGAATTATTCAAAGTATTAAAAGTATAACAAGTATATATATGTGACGTTTGTTTAAAAAGAAAAGGTATTGATATATTATATATGGATAGGTTCGTGATATCAACCGGAGACCAAGTCAAATTATATATATCTTCAAGACGAAAGTGAGTATATAGTCCCACTTTTAAACTCTAAATATTTCGGGATGAGAATACATGTATTTTATGTTTTACATTATGGACACAAGTAACTGAAAAATATATTCTACGTTGAGTTGTACCACTGCATACTTCCCTGTAGCTTGGTAACTAATATTTACAGCGGTATTGTAAACGCGAATCCTGTTGATAGATCTATCGGGCCTGACAACCCCAACCGGACTGGACGACCAGTATTCAACGGTTGCACAGTACTTCGTTTCGTGACTACACTTGGTACAGTGTAGTAAGATTTCATATTAAAGGGAATATGCGACGTGATTAATTGTTAAGTATGGTTACCAAGTGCTCAACCACTTAGAATATTTTTATTAAAATGTTTATATATGAAATCTTGTGGTCTATATTTATATCGCTGTCGACATTAAACCTATATCTCACCAACTTTATGTTGACATTTTAAAGCATGTTATTCTCAGGTGTGAATTAAGTCTTCCGCTGTGCATTATCTCGTACTAAGGATACTACTTGAGGCCATTAAGGACTTATATCATAAGGCGTTGCATTCGAGTCATTGAAGTTCATAGAGACTATTATTAAGTAAATGGCGGTTTAGGTCATTTGAATATTATGAAATGTCAGGCGAATATGTCAATTATGGATGTAACTATAGATTGTCTTTTAAGAATAAATGCAACGTTTGTAAGATGTATCATATAGAGGGCAAGTACCTCGCAATGTTATCAACTATTGTAATTCGTTTGTAATCAATATGGACAACGTCCGGATGATTAGTTTCGGATCCTTTCATAATCCTTCTAACTTTACTTTTAAAATCAACTAAACACATGTTCTATATCTATATGATATGCTAACTTAATGATTTAAAACCTGGAAACACGAAAAACACCGTAAAACCGGATTTACGCCGTCGTAGTAACACCGCGGGCTGTTTTGGGTTAGTTAATTAAAAACTATGATAAACTTTGATTTAAAATTTGTTATTCTGAGAAAATGATTTTTATTATGAACATGAAACTATATCCAAAAATTATGGTTAAACTCAAAGTGGAAGTATGTTTTCTAAAATGGTCATCTAGACGTCGTTCTTTCGACTGAAATGACTACCTTTACAAAAACGACTTGTAACTTATTTTTCCGACTATAAACTTATACTTTTTCTGTTTAGATTCATAAAATAGAGTTCAATATGAAACCATAGCAATTTGATTCACTCAAAACGGATTTAAAATGAAGAAGTTATGGGTAAAACAAGATTGGATAATTTTTCTCATTTTAGCTACGTGAAAATTGGTAACAAATCTATTCCAACCATAACTTAATCAACTTGTATTGTATATTATGTAATCTTGAGATACCATAGACACGTATACAATGTTTTGACCTATCATGTCGACACATCTATATATATTTCGGAACAACCATACACACTCTATATGTGAATGTTGGAGTTAGCTATACAGGGTTGAGGTTGATTCCAAAATATATATAGTTTGAGTTGTGATCAATACTGAGATACTTATACACTGGGTCATAGATTGATTCAAGATAATATTTATCGATTTATTTCTGTACATCTAACTGTGGACAACTAGTTGTAGGTTACTAACGAGGACAGCTGACTTAATAAACTTAAAACATCAAAATATATTAAAAGTGTTGTAAATATATTTTGAACATACTTTGATATATATGTATATATTGTTATAGGTTTGTGAATCAACAGTGGCCAAGTCTTACTTCCCGACGAAGTAAAAATCTGTGAAAGTGAGTTATAGTCCCACTTTTAAAATCTAATATTTTTGGGATGAGAATACATGCAGGTTTTATAAGTGATTTACAAAATAGACACAAGTACGTGAAACTACATTATATGGTTGAATTATCGAAATTGAATATGCCCCTTTTTATTAAGTCTGGTAATCTAAGAATTAGGGAACAGATATCCTAATTGACGCGAATCCTAAAGATAGATCTATTGGGCCTAACAAACCCCATCCAAAGTACCGGATGCTTTAGTACTTCGAAATTTATATCATATCCGAAGGGTGTCCCGGAATGATGGGGATATTCTTATATTTGCATCTTGTTAATGTCGGTTACCAAGTGTTCACCATATGAATGATTTTTATCTCTATGTATGGGATGTGTATTGAAATATGAAATCTTGTGGTCTATTGTTACGATTTGATATATATAGGTTAAACCTATAACTCACCAACATTTTTGTTGACGTTTAAAGCATGTTTATTCTCAGGTGAATACTAAGAGATTCCGCTGTTGCATACTAAAATAAGGACAAGATTTGGAGTCCATGTTTGTATGATATTGTGTAAAAACTGCATTCAAGAAACTGATTTCGATGTAACATATTTGTATTGTAAACCATTATGTAATGGTCGTGTGTAAACAGGATATTTTAGATTATCATTATTTGATAATCTACGTAAAGCTTTTTAAACCTTTATTTATGAAATAAAGGTTATGGTTTGTTTTAAAAATGAATGCAGTCTTTGAAAAACGTCTCATATAGAGGTCAAAACCTCGCAACGAAATCAATTAATATGGAACGTTTTTAATCAATAAGAACGGGACATTTCAGTTGGTATCCGAGCGTTGGTCTTAGAGAACCAGAATTTTGCATTAGTGTGTCTTATCGAGTCTGTTAGGATGCATTAGTGAGTCTGGACTTCGACCGTGTTTACTTGAAAAATGATTGCTTAACAAATTTTGTTGGAAACTATATATTTTTAACATGTGAATATTATGTGATATATTAATCTCTTAACGCGTTTGATATTATGTGATAGATGTCTACCTCTAGAACAAGTCCCATTGACTCACCTAATAATAATGAAGAGTCAAATGTAAATTGGAATGATTCGTGGACTGATTCACAAGTTCCCGAAGAGGAACCGGAAGAAGAGTCGGAACCGGAAGAAGAATCGGAACCGAAAGAAGAATCAGAACCGGATGAAGAAATAGAACCGGTGGGGGAAATAATAAAACGGTTAAGTAAAAGAAAATCCTCAACCAACCGACCAAGGTTAATTATGGTCAATGGTGTTTCCGCCAAGGAAGCAAAATATTGGGAGGATTACCAATTCTCCGATGAATCGGATTCCGACGAGAATTCCGATGATGTTATAGAAATTACCCCAACTGAATTTAAAAAGGCAAAAGAAAATAATAAGGGAAAGGGCATAAAAATAGAGAAATCTAATTCCAACCCCGATGAACTTTATATGTATCGTCAACCCCCGAAGTCCTTAAGTTGTAACAATGACCCGGGAACCTCTAAACCACCAGGTTTTTCTAAACCAATGTGGAAAACGACGGCTCGTATTAGGGGAACATCATATATCCCTAGAAACTTGGCAAAACGAACCAAAACTGAAGAAGAAGAAACAAGCGAGTCGGAATAAGATAGTTGTATTCATGTGGTGTAATATATGTAATATAGTGTGCTTATGCTTTATGATATATGTAAAAATTGCTTGTATTAATAAGTATTTTTTTATGAATCTAACTCTTGTCTATTTTACAGTATAAAAACACAAAATGGATAGACAACCCAATATTTTAAGAGACCTACCCGGAGACATGATTGATGAAATCTTGTCTAGAGTCGGTCAGAATTCTTCGGCACAACTATTTAAGGCGAGATCAGTTTGTAAGACATTCGAAGAACGTTCCAAGAATGCCTTGGTTTATAAAAGGCTTTCGTTCGAAAGATGGGGGATATCACATTGGGAAATCCATAAGTTACGATGTGTTTACTTTGACGCATATATTGCGGGGAAACCAAATGTTATTTTACGCAATGGGTTAAGAAATTATTTTGACTCAATATATCCGAATATTGGACTTCGTGATTTAGAAAAAGCGGCTAACATGCAACATAAAGAAGCATGTTATGCTTACGGATTAGTAATGTTCGCTTCTCACCAAAGTGAGAACAAGAACATCGGGCTACAACTATTAAACAAAATGTTCCCACAAGTGACGGAGTCGGTAATTGGGGTAAGAAATGAGGTTTTTAGATTGTTACGGGACTGTTGGACATTACGTAACCCTCGTCCCTTTGACGACGTTACAACACGCTGTCTTATCAACGGCCATAACGGTTATGTTCCACAAGACCAAGGATGGGAAGTAGTCCTAGTAAAACCAGAATGCATGACTTGTTTCTGGACGTATGAATTACGTGTCTTTATTGCCTTTGCTGAACGACTTGTGTACTAGCTAGAATTATCTTCACAACTATCTTGTATCAAAGTTATTGTGTGCTATATTTCATGCTTTATGTAAAATAAGCGGTATTGTAAGTTTGTAAAATATTGTATAAAAGTTTGAACGCGAAATATTATTATAATCAGTTTTTCATATAGAATTGTAGTAGTTGAATTGTATATTAGCTACTAAGTATGAACTTAACGGGTAGGTACTACCCGAATTTAAACTTATAAAACGCTAATATGAAGAAAAAGCTTTTATAAATGAGTTCATATTATGCTACGAAATACTATTAACTACTCTTAATATTCTGTATGATTAACTTGTTCCATTTGACTATTTTGAAGGAAATGACACCGACTACTCGACACACCGTGAATATGAATGAAGAGGAATTCCGTACTTTTCTAGCTTCAAACAAAGCCGCAGTACAGGTTGCGCTACGATCTAGCATTACAGGAAATCATGTAGGATGCACCTACAAAGAATTCACTGCCTGTAAACCTTTGGAATTTGATGGAACCGAAGGACCGATCGGATTGAAACGGTGGACCGAGAAGGTCGAATCGGTGTTTTCCATAAGTAAGTGTACTGAAGAGGACAAAGTGAAGTACGCTACGCATACCTTCACAGGTTCTGCGTTAACATGGTGGAATACCTATCTAGAGCAAGTGGGACAAGACGATGCGTACGCACTACCGTGTTCAGCATTCAAGCACTTGATGAACGAGAAGTACCGTCCCAGAACCGAGGTCAATAAGCTCAAGACAGAACTTAGAGGGTTACGAACCCAAGGATTTGATATTACCACGTACGAAAGACGATTCACAGAATTGTGCATATTGTGTTCGGGAGCATTCGAAGATGAGGAAGAGAAGATCGACGCGTTTGTGAAAGGATTACCGGAAAGAATCCAAGAAGATATAAGTTCACACGAGCCCGCCTCCATACAACAGGCATGTAGAATGGCTCACAAACTAGTGAACCAGATTGAAGAAAGAATTAAAGAACAGACTGCTGAAGAGGCCAATGTGAAGCAAGTCAAAAGAAAGTGGGAGGAAAACGGTGATAAGAATCACCAATACAACAACAACAGCAATTACAACGATAATCGCAACAATTATCCCAACAATCGCAACATCAATCGCAACTACAACAAACGGCCCAACAACAACAACAACAACAACAACAACAACAACAACAACAACAACAACAACAACAACTACAACAATCATCCCAACAACAATAATAACCGCAACAACAACAACAATCAGAAGCAGCTATGCCAAAGGTGTGAAAAGTATCACTCGGGGTTCTGCACCAAATTTTGCAACAAGTGTAAAAGAAATGATCATAGCGTGGCGAAGTGTGAGGTCTACGGACCAGGGGTTAATAGAACGAAAGGAAAAAATGGTGTCGAAACGAGTAATGGCGGAGCAAGTAGTGTCGGAGCAAGTTATGCCAATGTAGTTTGTTATAAATGTGGAAAACCGGGCCACATTATTAGAAATTGCCCGAACCAGGAGAACACGAATGGACAAGGCCGCGGAAGAGTTTTCAATATTAATGCGGCAGAGGCACAGGAAGACCCGGAGCTTTTTACGGGTACGTTTCTTATTGACAATAAATCTACTTACGTTTTATTTGATTCGGGTGCGGATAGAAGCTATATGAGTAGAGATTTTTGTGCTAAATTAAGTTATCCATTGACGCCTTTGGATAGTAAATTTTTACTCGAATTAGCAAATGGTAAATTAATTTCAGCAGATAATATATGTCGGAATCGAGAAATTAAACTGGTTAGCGAAACATTTAAGATTGACTTGATACCAGTAGAGTTAGGGAGTTTTGATGTGATAATCGGTATGGACTGGTTGAAAGAAGTGAAAGCAGAGATCGTTTGTTACAAAAATGCAATTCGCATTATACGAGAAAAAGGAAAACCCTTAATGGTGTACGGAGAAAAGGGCAACACGAAGCTACATCTTATTAGTAATTTGAAGGCACAAAAACTAATAAGAAAAGGTTGCTATGCTGTTCTAGCACACGTCAAGAAAGTACAAACTGAAGAAAAGAGCATCAATGATGTTCCCGTCGCAAAAGAATTTCCCGATGTATTTCCAAAAGAATTACCGGGATTACCCCCACATCGATCCGTTGAATTTCAAATAGATCTTGTACCAGGAGCTGCACCAATAGCTCGTGCTCCTTACAGACTCGCACCCAGCGAGATGAAAAAACTGCAAAGCCAATTACAAGAACTTTTAGAGCGTGGTTTCATTCGACCAAGCACATCACCGTGGGGAGCTCCTGTTTTATTTGTCAAGAAGAAAGATGGTACATTCAGGTTGTGTATCGATTACCGAGAGTTGAACAAACTTACCATCAAGAACCGCTACCGACTACCGAGAATCGACGACTTATTTGATCAACTACAAGGCTCGTCTGATTATTCAAAGATTGACTTACGTTCCGGGTATCATCAAATGCGGGTGAAAGAAGATGATATTCCAAAGACTGCTTTCAGAACACGTTACGGTCATTACCAGTTTATGGTCATGCCGTTTGGTTTAACTAATGCACCAGCTGTGTTCATGGACCTTATGAACCGAGTGTGTGGACCATACCTTGACAAGTTTGTCATTATTTTCATTGATGACATACTTATTTACTCAAAGAATGACCAAGAACACGGTGAACATTTGAGAAAGGTGTTAGAAGTATTGAGGAAGGAAGAATTGTACGCTAAATTTTCAAAGTGTGCATTTTGGTTGGAAGAAGTTCAATTCCTCGGTCACAAAGTGAACAAAAAAGGTATTAAGGTGGATCCGGCAAAGATAGAAAGTGTTGAAAAGTGGGAAACCCCGAAAACTCTGAAACACATACGCCAGTTTTTAGGACTAGATGGTTACTACAGAAGGTTCATCCAAGACTTTTCCAGAATAGCAAAACCCTTGACTGCATTAACGCATAAAGGGAAGAAATTTGAATGGAAGGATGAACAAGAGAAAGCGTTTCAGTTATTGAAGAAAAAGCTAACTACGGCACCTATATTGTCATTGCCTGAAGGGAATGATGATTTTGTGATTTATTGTGACGCATCAAAGCAAAGTCTCGGTTGTGTATTAATGCAACGAACGAAGGTGATTGCTTATGCGTCTAGATAATTGAAGATTCACGAGCAAAATTATACGACGCATGATTTGGAATTAGGCGCGGTTGTTTTTGCATTAAAGACTTGGAGGCACTACTTATATGGGGTCAAAAGTATTATATATACCGACCACAAAAGTCTTCAACACATATTTAATCAGAAACAACTGAATATGAGGCAGCGTAGGTGGATTGAATTGTTGAATGATTACGACTTTGAGATTCGTTACCACCCGGGAAAGGCAAATGTGGTAGCCGATGCCTTGAGCAGGAAGGACAGAGAACCCATTCGAGTAAAATCTATGAATATAATGATTCATAATAATCTTACTACTCAAATAAAGGAGGAGCAACAAGGAGTTTTAAAAGAGGGAAATTTAAAGGATGAAATACCCAAAGGATCGGAGAAGCATCTTAATATTCGGGAAGACGGAACCCGGTATAGGGCTGAAAGGATTTGGGTACCAAAATTTGGAGATATGAGAGAAATGGTACTTAGAGAAGCTCATAAAACCAGATACTCAATACATCCTGGAACGGGGAAGATGTACAAGGATCTCAAGAAACATTTTTGGTGGCCGAGTATGAAAGCCGATGTTGCTAAATACGTAGGAGAATGTTTGACGTGTTCTAAGGTCAAAGCTGAGCATCAGAAACCATCAGGTCTACTTCAACAACCCGAAATCTCAGAATGGAAATGGAAAAACATTACCATAGATTTCATTACTAAATTGCCAAGCACTGCAAGTGGTTTTGATACTATTTGGGTAATAGTTGATCGTCTCACCAAATCAGCACACTTCCTGCCAATAAGAGAAGATGACAAGATGGAGAAGTTAGCACGACTGTATTTGAAGGAAGTCGTCTCCAGACATGGAATACCAATCTCTATTATCTCTGATAGGGATGGCAGATTTTTTTCAAGATTCTGGCAGACATTACAGCAAACATTAGGAACTCGTCTAGACATGAGTACTGCCTATCATCCACAAACTGATGGGCAGAGTGAAAGGACGATACAAACGCTTGAAGACATGCTACGAGAATGTGTTATTGATTTCGGAAACAGTTGGGATCGACATCTACCGTTAGCAGAATTTTCCTACAACAACAGCTACCATTCAAGCATTGAGATGGCGCCGTTTGAAGCACTTTATGGTAGAAAGTGCAGATCTCCGATTTGTTGAAGTGAAGTGGGGGATAGACAGATTACGGGTCCGGAGATTATACAAGAAACTACCGAGAAGATCATCCAAATTCAACAACGGTTGAAAATCGCCCAAAGTCGACAAAAGAGCTACGCTGACATTAAAAGAAAAGATATAGAATTTGAAATTGGAGAGATGGTCATGCTTAATGTTGCACCTTGGAAAGGCGTTGTTCGATTTGGTAAATGAGGGAAATTAAATCCAAGATATATTGGACCATTCAAGATTATTGATCGTGTCGGACCAGTAGCTTACCGACTTGAGTTACCTCAACAACTCGCGGTTGTACATAACACTTTCCACGTCTTGAATTTGAATAAATGTTTTGCTAAAGAAGATCTCACTATTCCTTTAGATGAAATCCAAATCAACGAAAAACTCCAATTCATCGAAGAACCCGTCGAAATAATGGATCGTGAGGTTAAAAGACTTAAGCAAAACAAGATACCAATTGTTAAGGTTCGATGGAATGCTCGTAGAGGACCCGAGTTCACCTGGGAGCGTGAAGATCAGATGAAGAAGAAATACCCGCATCTATTTCCAGAAGATTCGTCAACACCTTCAACAGCTTAAAATTTCGGGACGGAATTTATTTAACGGGTAGGTACTGTAGTGACCCAAACTTTTCCATGTTTATATATATTAATCGAGATTGATATTTACATGATTAAATGTTTCCAACATGTTAAGCAATCAAACTTGTTAAGACTTGATTAATTGAAATATGTTTCATATAGACAATTGACCACCCAAGTTGACCGGTGATTCACGAATGTTAAAACTTGTAAAAACTATATGATGACATATATATGGATATATATAGTTAACATGATACTATGATAAGTAAACATATCATTAAGTATATTAACAATGAACTACATATGTAAAAACAAGACTACTAACTTAATGATTTTTAAACGAGACATATATGTAACGATTATCGTTGTAAAGACATTTAATGTATATATATATCATATTAAGAGATATTCATACATGATAATATCATGATAATATAATAATTTAAAATCTCATTTGATATTATAAACATTGGGTTAACAACATTTAACAAGATCGTTAACCTAAAGGTTTCAAAACAACACTTACATGTAACGACTAACGATGACTTAACGACTCAGTTAAAATGTATATACATGTAGTGTTTTAATATGTATTTATACACTTTTGAAAGACTTCAATACACTTATCAAAATACTTCTACTTAAAAAAATGCTTACAATTACATCCTCGTTCAGTTTCATCAACAATTCTACTCGTATGCACCCGTATTCGTACTCGTACAATACACAGCTTTTAGATGTATGTACTATTGGTATATACACTCCAATGATCAGCTCTTAGCAGCCCATGTGAGTCACCTAACACATGTGGGAACCATCATTTGGCAACTAGCATGAAATATCTCATAAAATTACAAAAATATGAGTAATCATTCATGACTTATTTACATGAAAACAAAATTATATATCCTTTATATCTAATCCATACACCAACGACCAAAAACACCTACAAACACTTTAATTCTTCAATTTTCTTCATCTAATTGATCTCTCTCAAGTTCTATCTTCAAGTTCTATCTTCAAGTTCTAAGTGTTCTTCATAAATTCTACAAGTTCTAGTTACATAAAATCAAGAATACTTTCAAGTTTGCTAGCTCACTTCCAATCTTGTAAGGTGATCATCCAACCTCAAGAAATCTTTGTTTCT
The DNA here is from genome assembly GCF_046630445.1 of Rutidosis leptorrhynchoides. Lineage (NCBI taxonomy): Eukaryota > Viridiplantae > Streptophyta > Magnoliopsida > Asterales > Asteraceae > Rutidosis > Rutidosis leptorrhynchoides. The sequence goes on along the minus strand of NC_092335.1, from coordinate 442,639,585 downwards.
TATAGTAGGTTATCATTCTAATACAAGGTAATAATCATATTCAAACTTTGGTTCAATTTCTATAACTATAACAATCTTATTTCAAGTGATGATCTTACTTGAACTTGTTTTCGTGTCATGATTCTGCTTCAAGAACTTCGAGCCATCCAAGGATCCGTTGAAGCTAGATCCATTTTTCTCTTTTCCAGTAGGTTTATCCAAGGAACTTAAGGTAGTAATGATATTCATAACATCATTCGATTCATACATATAAAGCTATCTTATTCGAAGGTTTAAACTTGTAATCACTAGAACATAGTTTAGTTAATTCTAAACTTGTTCGCAAATAAAAGTTAATCCTTCTAACTTGACTTTTAAAATCAACTAAACACATGTTCTATATCTATATGATATGCTAACTTAATGATTTAAAATCTGGAAACACGAAAAACACCGTAAAACCGGATTTACGCCGTCGTAGTAACACCGCGGGCTGTTTTGGGTTAATTAATTAAAAACTATGATAAACTTTGATTTAAAAGTTGTTATTCTGAGAAAATGATTTTTATTATGAACATGAAACTATATCCAAAAATTATGGTTAAACTCAAAGTGGAAGTATGTTTTCTAAAATGGTCATCTAGACGTCGTTCTTTAGACTGAAATGACTACCTTTACAAAAATGACTTGTAACTTATTTTTCCGACTATAAACCTATACTTTTTTTGTTTAGATTCATAAAATAGAGTTCAATATGAAACCATAGCAATTTGATTCACTCAAAACGGATTTAAAATGAAGAAGTTATGGGTAAAACAAGATTGGATAATTTTTCTCATTTTAGCTACGTGAAAATTGGTAACAAATCTATTCCAACCATAACTTAATCAACTTGTATTGTATATTATGTAATCTTGAGATACCATAGACACGTATACAATGTTTCGACCTATCATGTCGACACATCTATATATATTTCGGAACAACCATAGACACTCTATATGTGAATGTTGGAGTTAGCTATACATGGTTGAGGTTGATTCCAAAATATATATAGTTTGAGTTGTGATCAATACTGAGATACATATACACTGGGTCGTAGATTGATTCAAGATAATATTTATCGATTTATTTCTGTACATCTAACTGTGGACAACTAGTTGTAGGTTACTAACGAGGACAGCTGACTTAATAAACTTAAAACATCAAAATATATTAAAAGTGTTGTAAATATATTTTGAACATACTTTGATATATATGTATATATTGTTATAGGTTCGTGAATCAACAGTGGCCAAGTCTTACTTCCCGACGAAGTAAAAATCTGTGAAAGTGAGTTATAGTCCCACTTTTAAAATCTAATATTTTTGGGATGAGAATACATGCAGGTTTTATAAGTGATTTACAAAATAGACACTAGTACGTGAAACTACATTATATGGTTGAATTATCAAAATCGAATATGCCCCTTTTTATTAAGTCTGGTAATCTAAGAATTAGGGAACAGATACCCTAATTGACGCGAATCCTAAAGATAGTTCTATTGGGCCTAACAAACCACATCCAAAGTACCGGATGCTTTAGTACTTCGAAATTTATATCATCCGAAGGGTGTCCCGGAATGATGGGGATATTCTTATATATGCATCTTGTTAATGTCGGTTACCAGGTGTTCACCATATGAATGATTTTTATCTCTATGTATGGGATGTGTATTGAAATATGAAATCTTGTGGTCTATTGTTACGATTTGATATATATAGGTTAAACCTATAACTCACCAACATTTTTGTTGACGTTTAAAGCATGTTTATTCTCAGGTGAATACTAAGAGCTTCCGCTATTGCATACTAAAATAAAGACAAGATTTGGAGTCCATGTTTGTATGATATTGTGTAAAAACTGCATTCAAGAAACTGATTTCGATGTAACATATTTGTATTGTAAACCATTATGTAATGGTCGTGTGTAAACAGGATATTTTAGATTATCATTATTTGATAATCTACGTAAAGCTTTTTAAACCTTTATTTATGAAATAAAGGTTATGGTTTGTTTTAAAAATGAATGCAGTCTTTGAAAAACGTCTCATATAGAGGTCAAAACCTCGCAATGAAATCAATTAATATGGAACGTTTTTAATCAATAAGAACGGGACATTTCACAATCGCCCAAAGTGCTCTCAAAATCGGCTGCTGAATGGAATAACCCTTGAGTAAAAACTGCTCCCTATTTATAGCAACAAAATAACTGGCCGACTCATTTTGCGCTGCGCACACCTTTTTGCGCGGTGCGCACTTCTTAAGGAAAGATGTTGTGAAATTTATCTAGCTGACTGACCTCGTTTGAAGATATAAAGCGCGGTGCGTACTTGGTTTGCGCGGCGCGCACTTGGTCAGACAAAAATCCTTTCTTAAATTTTTTATATCACTTGCCTTAGACGCGCCCAAATCTTCTATAAACATATACACTGAAGTAAACTCGCCATAAACTCCATAAATCAATCAAATAATACTTCTCGGCTCTCAAATCATAATCTTCATAAAAATCGCAAATAATAACCAAAACCGTATCCAAATGGACGTAAACTGACGGATATTACCATGATAAATATATGAGAAATGTGCAATATTGCTCTGTATGGCGTGGCAGTAAGTGCCTTTATTATACGTGCTCATGAATCGCTTGATTCCGACGGTTGTAAAGATATCATAGTAACTTGGATACGAATGATCTGACGTTCGCATAGACAAGTATGAAGATACGCTAAAGCAGTGGCTTTTGAATATATGCTGATTATTGAAGATCAATTTATCAAATTCTCATTAAATCTGAGATTAATGTCAGGACGATATGAATTTCCTCAATGAGTAAGGGTGAAGTAGGGACATGATGTCATTTGCCATTGTTAGAACCATTAATATATGATCATTTAATGATAAAAGCTAACATGCGTAGACGAATCTACTGTGACGAGTAAATCTCGCTGCTCTTATGTACCAAGGACCATAAGGTTGACTCACTAAAGTGAGTGTTCGAATGGTAGGGTTACGGTGTGTAATTGATGATCACAACTTTTATCCATGTGGAAGTTTGTGTGAGAATATGATGATATACATCACACAATGTCGTTAAAGAGAAGGTGCCAATCCCAACATGAGTTTAGGCAACACGACATAATGGGATTGAGGTGTTACGAGTGGTATGTCTATTACTAAATGTAAGCGCCACACTTCTAAGGAGTGAGTAATGGTTGATTAGTGCAATTCATGCTTTTTACACCGAGGCGAAATGATGTATCGTAGGATTTCCAAGAAGTGGTTAACAACTCGAAGGTCGCGACTTATCGTATAAGTACAACAAGTTACGCAATGTTTAACCTTAGGTAACATAATGATAATTATATCAATACTACCCTTGATCATATTGAGTGTGTGAAGGATCGCATGATTCAAATGTAGTGATAGAAACATATTTAAACTTCAGCCTTTACTGGCCCGATAAGAGGATACGTTAGAGTATCATGGAATTCCTTTAATTGTCATAGTAGTTTTCTGATGTGATTAGGATGAATTTAGCTCATTCCGCAGGCGAATGGAGGAACTTCAGATGGTGTATCTCACCCTTGATTTTGAGTTGACAGTAGTCGATTATCATTTGGGTATGACATCATTACTCGTATGGTGCCAAGCAATCTGCTATTAATGAATGCACGAGCATGAAAATTTTATTTGATCACTTTCTATTCCTCATGTAACAATACTAGAATTTCTATATGAATTACATGTAATATAATCTCGTTTGCCAAGCGTCGTTATATTCTACTAATTCATACTTCCATTTCAAAATCACTCCATAAGGTCAAAATACGTGATCAACTTCGAGTTTCTACACAATTCTATCTAACCGATGTTCCGTTCGTGCTAGCAAATTTTCTAATGACTTAAAACTTAATTGTCATTTACTAAATCTACAAACCAAAACGATATCTTAAATGGCGCACTAAGGATAGCACGAAGAGACAAAAATTATTAAGAATAATAATTATGAATAATGATGACATGAGAATGTCTTTGAATCATAAAGAACAATGTTTCCCGGTTCACAAACTGAGGTATTTTTCAGAATTTCTGAAACAAAGTACATAAGCACGTAATATAGCATGAAGTTATATACATAAATATATTAATTGACATAGGAATGTCGAGAATTTCAGAAGTCATGAATGACATCTCTCGGTTTCACTAACCGAGGTGATTTTATAAAAATAAACTCGCATGAGTAGGAGGATACATCTAATCGCAATGAGAGTTGTCCTCCCGGAGTCATGCCATTATATATATATATATATATATATATATATATATATATATATATATATATATATATATATATATATATATATATATATATATATATATACACACACACACACACACACAAATATAATACAAGTAATCACATGTATAATAATACTCTAAAGCTATAGGTCGGGCTATAGACTAGACTCCAATGCACCCTACTGACTCGGGTTAACCACATTAATGCAGCCTATTTTCCTATAACCAGAGCTTTGATACCAACTAAAACGTCCCATTAAATAACACTTGACGACCAATGTTTACTCATCGGTCCCACAACTAAGTTATTACCTCTATATGAAACATTTGAAATAAACTTTGCATGCATTTATTAAATAGATTTTCTAGAGATGGAAATTAACATAAATAGTAAGTTATAAAGATAAAACAGACTTATAAAACACGTTGATTTAAGCATCAACAATATCCAAAACATTTCATACTGTAATAAAATCTAAATGCAAAATAACTGTTTTAAAATCTGCCACTCCATTTGCAGACCTCCAAATCACAGCGGAAGCAAGCCAATCAATACATGAGAATGAAACATGCGAGAAAATGTCAACAATAATGTTGGTGAGTTATATGTTTAATATTGCAGACATTATTTAAATTAGAACACAAGATTTTATGTGTGGAAACATTTATAAAAAGTTCTACATCCATGAGCACTCGGTAACTTAGCTTAACTAATCAGTATTACCCTTAGATATTTATATATACACTGTAACATGTGTACCAACTCGAAGCACTATACATCCGTTGAAACCTAGCGCGACTAGCACGGACGGAGCTGTCGGACCCGATAGATCTATCAATAGGATTCGCGCCTACCGATGTCAGAAACCAATAGTTTAAAGTTACCAAATTAGGAAATATTTTGTTACAACTCAAATTAGAATAGTTTGATTACTTGTGTCTAACATGTAAAGATAAAAGCATGTATTCTCATCCTAAAAAGATTAAAAAGATTAAAAAGGTGGGACTACAACTCACTTTGAGTGCAAGTAATGGATCACACGTACACAAATAATATAGGATTAAGGATGATCGACACTCCAACCTAATTATGAAAGTAGGTCAGCAATAGTCTAACAAAGGTCAGGTCAATGCATGATAGTCCTAGTGTTTTAAGTGGCTTTGAATAAATGATTAAAGATTTGATTAAATTAAAGTGCTAAGTATAGTTCCTATTTTTAGTAAGTTTTTTTTTTTGGAAAGTTTTCTTATTTAGAAAGTTTATTCATTTAGAATGTTTCTTTATTTAAAAAGTCAACTCAAGTCAACCAAAAGTCAAACGAGAAAGTCAAATAAAAAAATGAACTCCGATCAACCTTAGTCAACCTTGATATTTTAAAATAGACCTAATTTTAATATGACACTTTATATTTGTACATCAAATAGTCCCTTTGATTTGCATCTAATTTTAATGGGTGTTGATATTTTTATTTTAAATTTTAATAAATACTTGACTATCATGTTTTCTGATTTGTGTAGTAACAACATCATACATGAAAGTAAATGAATTTATCAAATTTACAAGTTGATATATTATCAATTTATCATTACCCGATTTTAATACCATAAGTTAACGAGTGTTTATAGCTTATTGGTAAACAATCCTAACATTCTTACCAAACGGCAGATGTACCTAAACATATAAATTATTCAGTGACGATTTTATGTATCTTATTTTCACTTAACCACTATAATTTTTTCGTTGATATACGATCATCACCAAAACTTAATTTCTTAATGGAATTAAAAAAATAAGATATAATTTCCGTTTGTTAGTATAAATACTTATTTAAACATATTAGTTGTAGATTAATACTTGTTTTATGACATACTATAACATTTGACGTTGTTTGGATATGATATTTACAAAGAGACAAAAATATGTGTGGCACTTGTTATAATTCATTCAATGAGAAGTTTTTGTATCTACATTCCACAATACGAAAACATATTCTATTTCTGTTTGATCGGGTGATGAGCCATAACAACTAAATATATTTAGTATACACCACTATTTATATGTTTATATTTATATTTATATTTATATATTATAGTAAATAGTAATAGTATATTCTAGTGTATAACACCATAAAACACTTTTAGTAACATATGTAGAATATTTCATGGTATAGGAATTCCTCTCTTACCAATATTACTATATTAGTATTTACTTCATTCATCACACTTTAATTATCCATATCAATATTAATTATTGTGTTGTGATCTCAAATTAATTATTCATTTGCATAATTATTAAAAAAATAAATAATGTAGGGATCCCTTATATATACCATTAATAAATGCATGTAAGAAAAAATTAGGTAAAATGTGAACTATAAATTAATAAATAACTAATAATTAAATGAAAGGTACACTAATAATATATTAAACTGCGTTTTTTTTATTTAAAAATAATTAAATTAATATGCATTGATAATATAAAAAAATCGACATCGATTTTATATCTAAACAGTTGCATTCAAGTTTCTTGCAAGTGTTGAATATGATATAAGATACGTAGTAACTCATATGCTTGCAAATTACATATTCTATCAACTATTCAACTGTGAACTCTTTCCCAAATGGGAAATTGTCTTAAACCAATGATGGCATCAAGAGAGGCACATAAACAAGAGAGACCAGAAGAAACAAAGCTTCTTGTAAACTCTACATTGCATGACCAGGTTGTACTCACCAATGATGATCACGGCTGCAAGAAAAGGAAGAAAGTGCGGTTCAACGTACAAGTTGATAATGCAGTTGTAGGCATGGAAACAATTATAAGACCTGGAATGAAGAGAAGTGTAAGGGTAAAGGTGGTGCTAACACAGTCTGAATTGAAGCAGATCTTGAACAGGGCAACTACATACCACTACCCATCTTCTTCTGCAGATCAGGTTTCGGGTCGAATAATGGTGAAATGTGGAAGAAGTAGAAAATCACCGTTGATGTGCAGATGTAGATGCTGTTGGAATCCTGCTTTACAAACCATACCTGAATCAGGTTATCATTGATCTAATCATATTCACCTTCAAAACTCGATTTGTCTTTGTTATGTATTCTTTACGTCCCAATATAAGTTCCAGTATTGATTCAAATACTTCGAACTTTGACCGTAAATATATTTATTCGTGTTACATAATATTTAATGGATTTGAAAATTATATGAAAGAATTGTGTTTGTAATTTGTTTTCAGTAATATACTTCAAACTAAGAAATATATTGTCAAAGTTTATAAACAAAAACTTTGAAAAATCAATAATGAACACTTATAATGGAACGAATAATATACTTTTTGTAATTTTCGATTGTTTTGAATTTGTAAACAACCTTGTTAATATGAATCAAAGGTGATTGAACTGTTTGATTTCAAATCATTCGACTAAGTATATGTCTTTGATCATTAGACGTAAATTATTTAGCTAAAAGCGAAAGCCATCAAACAAGTCGAAAGTCTCCTAACTTTATTATTCAACGCTTTTATTCGTTTTTTATTCAAGCCCCCCAAAGTATAGCATGTGGGGATTGAACCTGAGTCCCTTTAAAACTTTTCAAGCATCTTACCACCAAGCCACCCTTGGAGGTTAAACGCTTTTTTATTCGTAACTTGATATTGAACTACCAAAATATGTATGCTGAAATATTTAGAATTAAGTTATTGTCTTTAATCATTTAACTCCTCCATTTTCCTTTCATGTAATATTAAAAGGTTAGTAAGTAATTTTATATTATTCAGTGTTAATTCAAAATAATTATCCAGATCTAAATCCAGATCTAAATTCAATCAGAAATTTAAATCATTCTTATTATAAATCATTTATCGTTTAACCGTACTATTTTATCAAACACAACTTAAATGATGTGAAACTTAAATGATGTGAAGAAAGCTACCTCCGTGTCAAAGAGGGCAGTGCATTTGAGTGACTAGTCAGTGCCAGTAGTCAGAGTGACATCTTGGCCATGCCACATGGAAATTAATTTGTACACAATACACAGTACTCTCTGTATGGTCATACTAGAATGAACTGTGGCTAATATCCTAGGAATCAAATTAGCAATAGTATCACTAAAAAAACTTTAAAAAATCTGACGCTATTGCCATCGGTCTACGTACTCGGCTCGCCCTCCATTGACATGTTTGAGAACGAGAAATTTACCTCTTTCTTGACCGTTTGATATATAATATAATATTATATTATATTATATTAATAAATATATTCATTTGAAAAATCCACACTTGCTACTGTTGAATTAGGCTAAACCTGTAAAAAAACCAACTATGGAATTATAGTAAAGGCCGCCACATCCATTCACTTATTGCTTTTTCTATACTGACTGTTTTTGGTGTTAAATATATTAGCGGGTACAACAAACACAAATTAATGGTTGGTTCGTTGGTTTGTTTGCATGCTTCCGTTTATGGCTACAGGTCGTAGGTTTTAACTTTACTTCACCAACCACTTTTTGTTTGAATTTTGTTGCTTGCCCCTCTAATAATTTTATTTACAATTTACTCCTCCCAATTTCTTATCCATTATATCTTCATTCTAAGCTATCACATTCCTTTAGTTTTTGATTCTTCTCTTTAACTTCTATTTTATATCAAATGATGTTTTAAATTTAACAATGCCTTTAATTGATATTTGTATAAAATAATTAATAACCATATGCCAAACAAACTACGTAAAGTTAAACATTTAGTTTTATACCAATATCAATATACCCATTGTAATAATAATTTATTAAAAATTAAGATGATATACTACATTTAGTTTTCACAATTCCTGAATTTCTTTACCCACAATATAATCAAAAGGAACAAAGGAAAAAGACGGCACTTTTTGTTTACAATCGTAAGAGGTTTTTGATATGGTAAGAGACGTTTGATATGTTGATACATATTATTGTCTCTTGAGTTATGTTAAGCTCATCAACGTTATAATATTTTTGTTAAAAATATATACTTAAGTACTACAAAAGTTTCCCTTACGCAGTAGAGGGGTGGCCTCCGCAATGCGCGGTGACAACCGTACTTGTTAAAAAATCAAAACTAACAGCTAGGTTTTCAGTTTTTAATAAAAATAATATGATTTTACTCTAAAAATATACAAACGATGTTCACATATCTCACCTCAATTTCACCCTATAGATCCCATTTAATTGCTCTTAGATTGTTACTCCATAATGATTTATAACGATTTGGGCGTTATTTGTAAAATTGTTTAAATATTCGATTGACCAAGGTATCAAGGATCTGTAAGAAGGGATGAAGAGAAGTTTTATGATGGCTAGGTTACTGGAAAAAAATGAAATAGACGATAAATGGAAACAAAGGAAAGTAAATTAAGGAATATTTTTCTCTCATTTCATCATTAACTGATAAATCAAAATTGTCTGGTTTAAGTGCATGCAAGTAAAAGAATGGACTAACATCTAGAAGTGGTTCCTTCGGTTATGTGGGATATGAAGGGTGTGATGTGTAACATCCCGCATTTTTCCGTTAAATTATTTTAACGCCCATCTTTTTATTTTGTTGATATCTTTCGTACTTAGATTCGTATCCTCCGTTGGTTAACGTTCTTAATATTTTCGTTATTGGATTATAACATCTCCCGTTTACTCTCGTGTATTTCAAAATAATTCGTTTAGTTAACTCACGCACCCGCATCCGAACTCGAGGGACTAATTTCGTCAATTGATCAAAGATGTGACTAGTTGGACTAGTCAACATCCACCACCACCATTCATTTCATTCATCACCTCCCATCTTTCTCTACTACTTCCATTTTTACTCTCAAACACCCATTTCACTAAATCATCATCCATTTTGAATCTAGCAAGCATCAACTAAAACAAACTACATATTTGGAATCCTTGCATCTTTCTCTTCATTTCCATACCAACTTCATCTATTTTGAGTAACTTTCTAAAAGCACTAGATTTTGTGTTCTTGATAATTTTGACTTATAAAAGTGTTGATTAGTGTCTATGGCCCAAGTTTGACATGAATATGTGTTTGGTTTGCTCGATATGTTGTTTTGAGTAACTAGCTTGAATATGAAAAATGAGTGTGCTTAATTTTGAATTTTGTATGATTAAATGTTGTTTAAATGTTAAAGTTCATGTATTAAATGTATTACTAGCATCATTAGCTTCAATTTGATGTGTATGATGATTTAGAAAAGCTTCATTTACAAAATAGTTGAATTCATGATTTTGGTTAGGGTTTGATGAACTTTAAAATGAACTTTTGATGCATTGAATGCTTGTTAATGTTGTTAGTAAGTTTTTAGTTGCAATGTATGTTTAATTACCTTCGAAACGGCATATCGTATGTGTAAATTGGATTTCCGAATCATAAAATACATTTTACGAACTTGAAACCTTGATAACGAACCTTTAATGATCACTTGACGAGAATTCGGTTATTGTAAATGATATTTTTGTGTGAAGAAAAGTATTTAGTTGTATTCCTCGTTAAATTACCTTTCCAACGATGTATGGTATGCGTTTTAAGTGTTTACGGTTCATTTGTTGTGTTAAAATGAGTTTTGGCTCGAGACTTGAACACTTGCACCAGCCCAGGTACCAGCTCACGTTGAGTGTCGTGGCGCGGCCATCCTTGGTCGCGGCGCGGCATTAGGCGTGTTTGGATTCTGATCAAACTTACAATTTTACGAAAAATGTTTGCTATGCTACGCACCTCCGATTCACATGTAACTTGTTCTAACATGCTTATATATGATTAAAAACCTCAGAAAAATAGTTCGAGACCCGACCCGAACGTGTTGACTTTTTCGTTGACCTTGACTTGACCAAATTTGACTTTTTAGTTAAACTTAACCAAATGTTTACGCAATCGTTCTAACATGCTTTTATACTTATATCTTGCATGAAACTTGACAATTTGATACACATGCTTTATGTAATCGAGTCGTAACGAGTCATAGGACTAATTGAACATCTTTGACCAACCGTGTTTACCGTTATTGATACAACCTACTTGTTTAGGTCAAGACTAGCACTTGTTCTTGCACACGTTACTTTGTGAAGTACTTTATTTACTCGTGCACTCAAGGTGAGATCATAGTCCCACCTTTACTCTTTTAAACTTACATTTGGGATGAGAAAACATAAACGTTTCATTTTACAAAGTGAACACAAGTATGAAAACAAACATTCTACATACGAGTTAGAACAAAATCCTCAATTCGATTATCATTAGTTACACTTGCCGGGTGTAAGCGAGAACTTATGTTGTATGGCCATATGGGTTTGACAAACCCTCATTCGGACGGTTCGCTACCGTTACTTCAGATGAAATATATTTTTCGAGAAACAGTGTATGTGCTAACACTATTGTGATGGGGTTCTATGGAAGGATAGTTAAACCTTGATAATTGGGTGCTCGTGATAACAATTTTTGGAATGGTTTACTATTATTGAAATGTTATAAATCTTGTGGTTCATTTTACTTACTCACTTACTTACTTAAACCTATGATTTCACCAACATTTTCGTTGACAGATTTCTATGTTTTTCTCAGATCTTTGAACGATATGTGATACATGCTTCCGCTCATTATTTTGATACTTGCATTGGATGTCGAGTATATATGCATACGTGGAGCGTCTTTTGACTTTATTTTAAACTGTGTCGCATAGATTTCATTTGTACTTATAACATTGTAACATAACTTGTGGTTGAACTATTCTTCTAAACTTGAAACAATCTTTACATTTGAAATGAATGCGACATATTTTTTGGTCAAACGTTATTTTAAAGACTTATGACCACGTAACGGGACTTAAGTAGACGTCGCCGTCAATGGCGATTTTGTCGGGTCGCTACAGATGGTATTAGAGCGTTGGTTGTAGGGATTTAGAGTTCATTGGTGTCAACCCCGAGTCATAGGGTACATTAGTGAATCTAGACTACAACCGACATATAGACTTGAAGTAGGAATTACTTGACTACTTGTGCATTTATACTCGAACGTTTCTACTCATATCTACTCTTATTTCATCTTAATCTCACGTTGTTTAATTTGATTGACACGCCACCTTGACTTAGTGAAATGATGTCCAATGCACATATGAATCAGGGTAATATAATTTCCGGGATTATATTACGGTGACTCATATGAACGTTCTGACATTATGACATAAAGAATTTAAGGCGAGTCAAGAAAAATCTTCTCTCTATCATAATTCCATATCATGATTAGTATTATTGAGGATACTAATCAACGATATTCTTGTGTTTTCAAGGAACAATGGCTCACCAAGGTCAATACAATACTCCTCCCGAAACTCTAGAACAAGCTCTTCAACGAATGATAGCCACCGCCATAGGTGCGGCCGTGGCCGGTCACTTCTCCAACAACAACAACAACAACAACAACAATCATGGAGCCGGTGATTCAAAAGAGGGGTGCTCCTACAAAAACTTCATGGAGTACAAACCTCCCACTTTCGATGGAACCGGGGGACCGGTTGCTCTCACCCGATGGCTCGAACAAACGAGTGCCGTTTTTAGAATAAGCGGCTGTCGGGACCAAGATAAGGTCAAGTTTTCCACCCTCACTTTAGCCGGTATTTCTCTCTCATGGTGGAACATGTATGTACAATCGGTGGGTACCGATGAAGCCCATACACACTCTTGGACCTAATTAAGAGAAAGAATGATCACCGAATACTTCCCGCGCGAAGAGACTCGAAGGCTCGAACAGGGGCCAAGAAATTTAAAAATGGCCCGAAATGATCTCGAAGCTTATAATCAACGGTTTGCCGAACTAGCCTCAATTTGTCCAAACCTCATGGCTCCCAGGCCCCAAGGTGTTGAATTTTACATGGATGGCCTCCCTAAGAGCATTCCACATGGGGTAATGCCATCAAGACCCGCCAACCTACAAGAGGCTTTGACGATGGCCCGCCGATTTATAAAAACGGTGGATGAAATTGAAGTGCCGGAACCAACGGCTGAGGACCAACCGGGTAACAACAAAAGAAAACGGGAAGCCTCTCCATTAAGCAGCCACAACCACAACGACTCCACCAAGAAGCCTTTCACCCTCGGTGGCAGGAAAAGTTATGCCGGAACTCGACCTTTTTGCAACAAGTGCCACAAACATCATTATGGTGAATGTAGCAAACCATTTTGCAACAAGTGCCGCAACCATCATTATGGAAAATGTGGTAAGCCATTTTGCATCAAGTGTCAAGGAAGTGGCCATGTGGCCCATGTTTGTAAGAGTACCGTTACCGTCGCTCAAAAGGGGCCCAATGCGCCAAAAGCAGGTGTCTGTTTTGAATGTAGCCAACCGGGTCATTTTAGGAATGCGTGTCCAAAGAAGAAAGCAAACCCCAATGTGCGCGGATGAGCCTTCAACATTAACACCTAGGATGCCCGAGATGACAATGAACTAGTCACGGGTACGTTTCTTCTCGACAACTCTTACGTTTCTTGCTTATTCGATTTGGGTGCCGATAAATGTTTGGCATCCAAGACTTTGACTCATTCTTTTAGCACTCCACCATTCCCTTAGATACTACTTATATCATTCAGGTGACCGACGGAAAACTATTGCGGGCCGACAATTTTATCGGAGAGTGTACGTTGAACTTTTTGGGTAAAAAGTTTGAATTTTGACTTGATACCTATATAACTAGGGGGCTCAAAACCTGTTCGTTAAGAAGAAAATGATTCCTTAAATGTGTGTAGATTATCGTGAACTAAATAATTTCTGGATAAGAACCGATATCCTTTCCCCCTTATCAATGACCTCCTGATCAATTACAAGGATTCCCTGTGTATTCCAAAATCAACCTCCATTCCGGTTATCATCAATTGAGGGTTAAGGGAGAAGGTATCTCCAAAACCGTTTTCCGAACTCGCTACGATAGTTATAAATTTCTTTTAGTGCCATTCAGTTTATCTAAGGCTCCGTCCGTATTCATAGACCTGCTGAACCGCGTATGCAAACATATCTAGACAAATCCGTTATCGTATTTATAGATGATGTCTAAATCTATTTAAGTAAAGAAGAAAACGAACAACATCTCTGTCTTACGCTCGAACTCTTGAGAAAAGAGCAACTCTATGCCAAAATCTCCAAGTGTGAACTTTGCATAAACAAACTCCAATTTCAAGACCATGTTGTTAGTGGTCAAGGTATTACAATAAATCTCGCAAAAATTGAAGCCACACGTAATCGGGAAACCCTCACGACTCTGACTTGTATTCGTAAAATCTTAGATCTCGCCGATTATTACCGAAGATTCATTTTCGACTTTTTCCCGTGTTGCTCGTCCTTTAACCTCGTTAACTCCCTAAGGGAAAGATTTAAACCTCTCCATGTCCGGACCTTGAACGTGATTATCCACACCAACCTGACTAGCTAAATTCGTGTAGCACAAGATGGAACTCAAATGTGGAAAATATTTTTACGTGAACGCCTGAAAGGCATACTCTCTCGACTCAAAATCAAGGAAACTGAAATTCGTTACTTTGCACGAGGAATTTGAATACTTAATTATGGACCCCATCAATCTTCTCACCACCACGTACCACGCTACATAACTCTGTTATTTCACTATTACCGTCTGATATTGCTGGAACCCAAAATAACACACAACCCAAGGATACCCCTTTCTTCTTTGACTTATTGTCCTTATGCTTCTGATATACGGCCAACTACTACTCAATTCTGAACTATACAACTACGTGTACTATCTCATTCCCCTCAAGTCTCAACATTTGGCCACAAGCTGCGTTATATGAGTACGTCGAGGTGAAAACTCATCCTATTCTAAATTCTTATTTCACTTCCATCTTTTTCGCTCGTACTTTCGTATAAGGAAATCTTTTAATCAAAATTCTCAATGGAGAGAGAGACTCTTCATGTATTACTAGTATTCGCCACGTGGGTGAGTAGCCCTAACTAACTTGTTCAAACATATCTTAAAGAATTCTATTCCAACACGGTGTACCATTGTCGACTATCTCTGATCAAAATGCTCATTTCACTTCTAGACTTACAAAAAGCCTCGGGACCACGTTTAAACATGGGTGCCGCGTATCCCCCACAAATCGACGAACAAAGCAAATGTACAATTCGAACCTTGGAAACCATAATGCGAGTTTGTATTTATCAACTACAAATTACTTGGGAAAAGTCCTTGCCTTTAACCGAATTCTCTTACAACGTTAGTTATCACACGGGTATTAACGCCACACCTCTTCAAAACTTTATATGGCCGCAAATGTCATTCTCCTTTTCGTTAGGCCAAAGTGGGTGACAAGCAAACCATCGGATCCGAACTCATTCAGGAAATAACCGTTAAGGTCGTTCAAGTCCGAGAAGGGCTCAAGACGGCCCGTAGTCACCAAAGGAGCTATGCCGATGTTAGACGTAAACCTCTCGAATTCCAAGTGAGTGACCACGTAATATTGAAAAACCGCACCTTGGAAGGGTGTAATCCGTTTTGGGAAAACGAAGGTAGTTGAATCCGCGACCTTGATCCTTTCGAAATCTTGGGGTGTACTGGACCCGCTACATACAGTTAGATCTTCTGACTCAATTAGGTTTCCCGTCAATCCTACATTCCATGTATCAAACTTTAGGAAGTGTCCTGCTGGACAGGAACTTGTTATTTCTTTTAGATGAGCTTACTATCGATGACAAACTCCGCTTCATGGGAGAACCGGTTGAAATTATGGATCGTAAAACCAAACCTTAAGACAACGTAAAATCTCGACTGTCAAAATTCGTGTGGATGCCCAAGGACGTATTTTCACTTATTCGTAGAATTGACAACGCAAGGTCTCGAGGAAGAGACATCGATTATTACTTCCAACTAAATTTCGGGACGAAATTTCTTTTAAGGTGTGGGTAATGTAACATCCAGCATTTTTCTTTTAAATTATTTTAACGCCCGTCTTTTTATTTTGTTGATATCTTTCGTACCTAGATTCGTATCCTCCGTTGGTTAACGTTCTTAATATTTTCGTTATTGGATTATAACATCTCCCGTTTACTCTAGTGTATTTCAAAATAATTCGTTTGGTTAACTCACGCACCCGCATCTGAACTCGAGGGACTAATTTCATCAATTGATCAAAGATGTGACTAGTTGGACTAGTCAACATCCACCACCACCATTCATTTCATTCATCACTTCCCATCTTTCTCTACTACTTCCATTTTTACTCTCAAACACCCATTTCACTAAATCATCATCCATTTTGAATCTAGCAAGCATCAACTAAAACAAACTACATATTTGGAATCCTTGCATCTTCCTCTTCAATTCCATACCAATTTCATCTATTTTGGGTAACTTTCTAAAAACACTAGATTTTGTGTTCTTGATAATTTTGACTTATAAAAGTGTTGATTAGTGTCTATGGCTCAAGTCTAACATGAATATGTGTTTGGTTTGCTCGATTTGTTGTTTTAAGTAACTAGCTTGAATATGAAAAATGGGTGTACTTAATCTTGAATTTTGTATGATTAAATTTTGTTTAAATGTTAAAGTTCATGTATTAAATGTATTACTAGCATCATTAGCTTCAATTTAATGTGTAGGATGATTTAGAAAAGCTTCATTTACAAAATAGTTGAATTCATGATTTTGGTTAGGGTTTGATGAACTTTAAAATGAACTTTTGATGCATTGAATGCTTGTTAATATTGTTAGTAAGTGTTTAGTTACAATGTATGTTTAATTACCTTCGAAACGGCATATCGTATGTGTAAATTGGATTCCCGAATCATAAAATACGTTTTACGAACTTGAAACCTTGATAACGAACCTTTAATGATCACTTGACGAGAATTCGGTTATTGTAAATGATATTTTTGTGTGATGAAAAGTGTTTAGTTGTATTCCTCGTTAAATTAACCTTCCAACGATGTATGGTATGCGTTTAAAGTGTTTACGGTTCATTTGTTGTGTTAAAATGAGTTTTGGCTCGAGACTTGAACAATTGCACCAGCCCAGGTACCAGCTCACGTTGAGTGTTGCGGCGCGGCCATCCTTGGTCGTGGCGCGGCATTAGGTGTGTTTGGATTCTGATCAAACTTACAATTTTACGAAAAATGTTTGCTATGCTATGCTCCCCCGATTCACATGTAACTTGTTCTAACATGCTTATATATGATTAAAAACCTCAGAAAAATAGTTCGAGACCCGACCCGAACGTTTTGACTTTTTCGTTGACCTTGACTTGACCAAAGTTGACTTTTTTGTTAAACTTAACCAAATGTTTACGCAATCGTTCTAACATGCTTTTATACTTATATCTTGCATGAAACTTGACAATTTGATACACATGCTTTATGTAATCGAGTCGTAACGAGCCATAGGACTAATTGAACATCTTTGACCAACCGTGTTTACCGTTATTGATACAACCTACTTGTTTAGGTCACGACTAGCACTCGTTCTTGCATACAATACTTTGTGAAGTACTTTATTTACTCGTGCACTCAAGGTGAGATCATAGTCCCACCTTTACTCTTTTAAACTTACATTTGGGATGAGAAAACATAAATGTTTCATTTTACAAAGTGAACACAAGTATGAAAATTATCATTAGTTACACTTGCCGGGTGTAAGCGAGAACTTATGTTGTATGGCCATATGGGTTTGACAAACCCTCATTCGGACGGTTCGCTACCGTTACTTCGGATGAAATATATTTTTCGAGAAACAGTGTATGTTCTAACACTATTGTGATGGGGTTCTATGGAAGGATAGTTAAGCCTTGATAATTGGGTGCTCGTGATAACAATTTTTGGAATGGTTTACTATTATTGAAATGTTATAAATCTTGTGGTTCATTTTACTTAATCACTTACTTACTTAAACCTATGATTTCACCAACGTTTTCGTTGACAGATTTCTATGTTTTTCTCAGGTCTTTGAACGATATGTGATACATGCTTCTGCTCATTATTTTGATACTTGCATTGGATGTCGAGTATATATGCATACGTGGAGCGTCTTTTGACTTTATTTTAAACTGTGTCGCATAGGTTTCATTTGTACTTATAACATTGTAACATAACTTGTGGTTGAACTATTCTTGTAAACTTGAAACAATCTTTACATTTGAAATGAATGGGACATATTTTTTGGTCAAACGTTATTTTAAAGACTTATGACCACGTAACGGGACCTAAGTAGACGGCGCCGTCAATGACGATTTTGTCAGGTCGCTACATGGTGTTGTTTGTCTTTTGCCGAGCCTCCAAGGTAGGGATGAAAAGAAGATTTGAGTGTGTGTGGATTGATTCCTTCAAATGAGGCTTAAAGCCATTATTTATAGGTAGATAATCTACGATTATGCACAATAACCGCTATATTAATGCCCAATCTTAATAACTCCCATTAGAACCTTCTAATCATGCCTACATCCTACTTCACGTTCTCCACGTTCCTGATTTGTAGGACTTTGATCCAGCTCAGCAATACCAAGTCAACCCCGTTAGAACGTCACACGACCAGACACGTGGCGTTGACTAGAATACGTTGTTAAGCTTGACCAAGGATTAAATATAAGCTGGGCGTGACGCTGCACGTGATGCAGCGTGACGTGACGGACGTCATTAAGTCCCCCCAGTTTGATTAGGTACAAAATGTACTTGTACGCGATCAAACTATCGTTGTTTGCTTGTTCCTGCAATGTAAAACCATCATAGGTGGAACGCTTCATGAAATGATGGTATTGTCATATTATTAAAATGACATTGGCCAATATCATTTTTATAATATAAAAGGAACATCATGAGTGTTTCTGACACAGAAAACATCCCATCAGCCGCCAAGCTTGTTGTTCCCTAGGTAAACGCCATCATTATTACACCTGTAAGAAATGGAACAACGCGAATCCAACGGTCATAAACCGATGGTGAAAAGACACGTGTATGTCTAGGATTAAAGCCAAAGGTTGAGGCCCACTCAAAGCATTTCCTATAAATAGGGGGTTTTTACCCTCAGTTTTTTACTTACTACCTCCGTCTACAAACAAATTTCTAAAGCTATTATCATACAAACTCGCTCACATGCCTTGTATTCTCCCTACACGTACCGTTTCCTTGAAATAAAAAAGGTCAGTATAAATACCATGTCTAAGGCAGACGTAGAACATGAGTATAGTAACGTAACGACTGAATTGTTAGAAGAGTACGTCGCCCAATATCCACTGCTTGCCGGATGGCAGATGATGGTGGCGGTGGCGGATCAACGTGCACATAATCTCCCCACCGACTACTTCACGTTATATCTAAAGGCGATATCTGTGGGAAACTTACGTTTGACGCTTACACCGGTCATTGTTTCTGTTTTGGAGCACTATCAGATTAGTGTTTCCCAACTCCACCCTCACGCGTAGCAACGCTTGATTATATTCGAGATGTTCTTTAGGGGACAAAACCGCCCAGCGCTCTTGAACGTTTTTCGAGCAACATTCAAGTTGTCAGCGTCCGGGAAGGGCTGGTATACGTTTGAAAAGAATTGTAATTTCACTTCAAAGAAGTCCCCATCACTTCACGACTGGAGGGATATGTTTATATTTGTTCACCGGGACACACTTGGCTAAGGGCATGCCCATTTGGTTCCGTGGCGCTTCACCCCATTCTCCTGAATTGTCAAAGACACCGGATTTGATCCGGAAGAAAAGGTTCTTGATATTACTGAAACAGACGGTTTTATTTCTGCGGTGTCGTAAGGCCGCAAGGCGTCAGAATCAACTATCAAGAGAGGGAGCAATAGTTTTAAGTTTATATTTAGCGGGGCCTAAATCGTAATACTCCTTATTATGAGTAAGAGAAGTATGATCTAGGGTCGTATTTTAAGATATCAGTAGAATCGAACCCATATTTAAAGCTTAAGATAATTCTAGGTGCAGGAGTAGTGGTTTGTTACTTAATTTTGGGTTTTCTAGTTTATAAGATAGATAAAGTAAATGCGATAAAATTTGTAATTAATATAAGGTTAAAGCAAGTGCATGCTATGATTTCATCAGTTAGTTTGCCGGGATTATGGAATGTTGGCTCATGAATAGACAGTGACCTTGTATTCATTACACTTGTCCTAAACACCCCTATTATAAGACATGTCACTGGGTAATGCGATAGGCTTAAAGATTCTGAATACACAGCAACGTCCCTTACCACCGACGCCCGTGCAGTCTGACTACAGGCATACACGTTCAGACGGCTCATCCAATTGAGCAACTCGGTTGGGTGACGTATTAACATTCCACAATGGTCTAAACTTTCTTAAGCATAATAGGATACAGGGTTTTCCGTATCCGAGAGACGTGATGTGTTTCGATGCTATCGTTAATGATTGGGTTTAAAGAATAGTTAGGCCTTGAAAAGAGTTCAACCATAAAGAACACCATTGTCAAGTCGGGTTTTGACTTCCATGAACACGTTCGGTTATCCTAACGGTCCAATCCTTTATGTGTTTAAACAAACAGTTTCTTAATTAACCAAGAATCCCTCAAGCGGGGTGCAATGCTTGAGACCGCGTTATGGTGAAGTGTACTAATCAGCACTAACCGGTTTCCATGGTCTTACTTAGCAGAGGTACAGCTTACAACAACCATTGTGCTTCAGCGTGCACATACGAAGTTTATATGCTTGGTGACTACACTAGCATGGTCCAGGACTGACAATATACTAGGGGTCTAGTTAGATGTTTCACTACGAAAGAGTCCTCAGTCGGAATCCAAGGCTCGGTGGACTTGCTACAACCGGTGTGCCTCAGTCAAACTTACGTTGTATTCGATAGACTTCTCTTACCAAGGGGTGACACAGATAGTGTACTTTGAATCGAGGTTCGTGTAGTGACCCAAACTTTTCCATGATTATATATTAAATGAAAACTATATTTGCATGATTAAATGTTTCCAACATGTTAAACAATCAAACTAGTTAAGACTTGATTTATTGAAATGAGTTTCATGTAGACAATTGACCACCCAAGTTGACCGGCAATTCACGAACGTTAAAACTTGTAAAAACAACATGATATATATATATATATATATATATATATATATATATATATATATATATATATATATATATATATATATATATATATATATATATATATATATATATATATATATATAGCGTATATAACATGATATTATGATGAGTAAGTATCTCACCAAGTACATTAACAATGAGTTATATACATAAAATGAAAGTAGTGAATTAAGAAACGCGAAACGATATATATAACGGCTATCGTTACAACAACGTCTTACTAAATACATATGTATCATGTTAAGATATTAATACACTATGTTTAACATCATGAAATGATAATTACATATATCATTAAGCGTATTAACAATGAACTACACGAGTAAGATGAGACTACTAACTTAAGGATTTCGAAACAATACATATATGTAACGATTATCGTTGTAATAGTATTTTACACATATTTATATAATATTAAGATATATTAATACACCATGTTAAAATGTTAACATAAAAATTTAACATCTCATTTAAGTGTAATAACAATGGATCAATTACATTTAACAAGATCGTTAACTTAAAGGTTCCGAAACAACACTTACATATAACGACTAACGATGACTTAACGACTCAGTTAAATGTATATACATGTAGTGTATTAAGATGTATTAATACACTTTTGGAAGACTTCATGACATATATCAAAGTACTTCTACTTAACAAAAATGCTTACAATTACATCCTCATTCATTTTCATCAACAATTCTACTAGTATGCACCCGTATTCGTACTCGTACAATACACAACTTCTAAGATGTATATACTATTGGTATATACACTCAATCATCAGCTCCTTAGCAGCCCATGTGAGTCATTAAACATGTAGGAACCATCATTTGGAAACTAGCATGAAATATCTCACAAAATTACAAAAAATATTATAAATCATTCATAAATTATTTACATGAAAACAAACTTACACATCCTTTATATCTAATCCATATATCAACGACCAAAAACACCTATAAACACTTTCATTCTTCAATTTTTTTTATCTAATTGATCTCTCTCAAATTCTATCTTCAAGTTCTAAGTGTTCTTCATAAATTCTATAAGTTCTAGTTTCATAAAATCAAGAATACTATCGAGTTTGCAAGATTACTTCCAAGCTTTCTAATCCAATCCAAGTAATCATCTAAGCTCAAGAAATCTTTCTTATTTATAGTAAGATATCTTTCTAATATAAGGTAATACTCATATTTAAACTTTGATTCAATTTCTATAACTATAACTATCTTATTTCGAGTGGAAATCTTACTTGAACTTGTTTTCGTGTCATGATTCTACTTCAAGAACTTTCAAGCCATCCATGAATCCTTTGAAGCTAGATCAATTTTTGTCACTTCCAGTAGTTTTACCTACTAAACTTGAGGTAGTAATGATGTTCATAAAATCATTCGATTCATATATATAAAACTATCTTATTCGAAGATTTGAACATGTAATCACTAGAACATAGTTTAGTTAATTCTAAACTTGTTCGCAAACAAAGTTAATCCTTCTAACTTGACTTTTAAAATCAAATAAACACATGTTCTATATCTATATGATATGCTAACTTAATGATTTAAAACCTGGAAACACGAAGAACACCGTAAAACCGGACATACGTCGTCGTAGTGAAATCGGGGGCTGTTGTGGGTTAAAAAAATAAAAAGTATCTTAATCTTTGAATTGGAAGTTTGTTTTCTGGAAAAATGATATTACATATGAACATGATACTATATCTAAAAATCATGGTTAAACACAAAGTGGAAGTATGTTTTTCAAAATGGTCATCAAGATGTCGTTTTTTCGACAGAAATGACTACCTCTTTAAAAATGACTTGTAACCTGTATTTCTGACTATAAACTTATACTTTTTCTGTTTAGTTTCATAAATTTCAGTTCATTATGAAACCATAGCAACTTGAATCACTCAAAACGGATTTGAAACGAAGAAATGACGGGTAAAATAAAATTGGATAAACTTGCTAGTTTTAGCTACGAAAATTTTGTAGCAAATCTAGACTAAACATATCCTAACTAATTTATATTGTATTATACATATTATGTAATCTTGGGATACCATAGACACGTATATAATGTTTTGACATATCATATCGACCCATCTATATATATTATTTGGAACAACTATAGACACTCTATATGCAGTAATGTTTGAGTTAGCTATACATGGTTGAGGTTGATTCCAAAAATATATATACTTTGAGTTATGATCTAGCCTGAGACGTGTATACACTGGGTTGTGGATTGATTCAAGATATATATATATATATATATATATATATATATATATATATATATATATATATATATATATATATATATATATATATATATATATATATATATATATATATATATATATTGATTTATTTCTATACATCTAACTGTGGACAACTAGTTGTAGGTTACTAACGAGGACTGCTAACTTAACAAACTTAAATCATAAAAACGTAATAAAAAATATTGTGAATATATTCCGATCATAAATTGATATATATGTACATATTTTTTATAGGTTCGTGAATCGACCAGTGGCCAAGTCTTACTTTCCGACGAAGTAAAAATCTGTCAAAATGAGTTATAGTCTCACTTTTTAAATCTAATATTTTTGGGATGAGAATACATGCAGTTTTATAAATGTTTTACAAAATAGACACAAATACGTGAAATTAAATTCTATGGTTGAATTATTAAACCGAATATGCCCCTTTTTAGTCTGGTAATCTAAGAATTAGGGAACAGACACCCTAATTGACGCGAATCCTAAAGATAGATCTATGTAACAACCCGGCTTCATTAATCCAAAAACACCCTAAAAAAAAATTTTCTGGGACAGTACATCTGGACTGCGTCCAAGGTTCTGGACGGCGTCCAGTAACAAAGGCTTGGACGACGTCCAACCTTTTGGGACGGCGTCCCAATGAACTACCAGGTTCTGATCTCGGGTTCCAATTTACACGAGCAGAAATTCCGCTTCCCGATACTTTTAAACGAAAACCAATTCACAACATATTATAATAAGTAAAACTAAAGGATTTCCATCATCAAAACAAGTTTTACAACACCGGGCCCACAATGTCCCGTTTTACGAATTTCGTTCAAAATACAAGTTTCGACCATAAGAGTTTAATTCACAAACGACACCTAGAGCATGGTGTTTGGGGTTAAACTACCCAAATCTTGGCCGAACTTCCATAAGCTAACCCAAAAGCATCCCCTATCAAAATAAGCGGGGGACCACTAATCCAACCGAATACCTTTGCCTTTGTTCGCGCCGGAGCCTAAAAAGGTAAACAACGAGAGGGTAAACTAAAGCTTAGTGAGTGCAATAGTTATACATATACATATATAACATACCTACTTGCATACACTTACACACACACCGCATATTCGCTAGTATTAACAATTAGCATACAAACTCCAAGTATAAGCTAATCACCTCCAATTACCACGACTAGCATGAATCAATATCATATACTCCATGACAATATAATATGCTACTTTACAACGTCAACATAAACATAAACAACTATATGGTTAACTGTTTTCGCGCCATGGTGCTACCGGCTCCGTGGTTCACACCATACGCAATGCTATGACGCTACCGGCTCCGTGGTTCACGTCACTACGCATTTGAGTCATACTCTTTTATAGTGCTACCGGCTCCGTGGTTCACACTTCGGTGCTACCAGCCCCGTGGTTCACACCTAATTTTATAGTGCTACCGGCTCCGTGGTTCACACTTCGATGCTACCGGCTCCGTGGTTCACATCTCATTTTATAGTGCTACCGGCTCCGTGGTTCACACTTTACGACTCGTGCAATAGTGCTACCTGCTCTGTGGTTCACACTACAACACATGTACCATGATGCTACCGGCTCTATGGTTCACATCATAATACACTCACACATACTATGGTACTACCGGCTCCGTGGTTCATACCATAGCATACAAATAAATACACTATATACATACATGCATAATTACTCCACTCACCTTAACGTTGTCGGTGAATGTTAAACCAAGCTCGCAACCTTCAATGTAACGCACCTATTACATTATGTATATAATTAATCAATCACACAATCAAGTTGGTCAACCAACTCACTCAACATCCTAGAGTCATTTTGACCCATGGTGCAATTCTGACCCATTTGCACACTTAACCCTAATATTGGGTCAACTTCGCCAAAAACCCTAACTCTAACCATTTATGGTCTTAATACATATATAATCACAATGTTATCGCATTTTCACCCTAACAAGACAACTTAGGTCATCAAAGACCCGTTTTACCCATTCGAGGTTTTCACACCCATTCGGGTCACCACATACCCAAATAACACCCACTTACATAACATCTAGGTGTGCTAGTAGTTAACTAACCAATTTAAGACTCATAAACATATTTAGTATTTCAAAACCCAAGGTTAGTCGTCTTTGAGTTCTCATGACCCAAACTTACCCAAAAACCCCCAAATCACTAACAAATGGTTTTGTGTTCATCACTAGCCCAAACCCTAACCCTTAAAGAATTTAAACTAAGGAAATCAAGATTAGGACTTACCACCACAATCAAAACATAGCTAGTGAGGAGATGAACAACTTTAATGCTCGAGCTCTAACCCGAAACAAGCTTCTTCCTCTTCGATTTGAGCTTTCTCACACAAGAATCACACTCTCTCTCTAGAATTTAAGTGGAAGGGGTGTGGTGGTTGTAGATGGAGTAAATGATGCTCCAAAAACTGATCTAGGGCTTTAAATTCGGCCCCTATGTGAAATTACCACTTTGCCCCCTTTAAATATCTAAAATAGTCAGCTGGCCCGCCAGATAATTTGGACGGCGTCCAAACAGTCTGGACGGCGTCCAGTCCTTCACACTGGGATGGTGTCCCATCCTTCTAGATGGCGTCCCAACCTACAGAGCAAACAGGATCTTACAACTCTCCCCCACTTGAACCGGAGACAAGCAGGAAGATAAACTAAAACAAACTCTTCGGGCTCCCAAGTAAACTCAGAACCTATACTACGACGCCATTGAACTTTAAAAGTTCTCACCTCTTTATTCCTTAATGATTTCACATTTTCGTCAAGTATAGCAACCGGCTCCTCAATATACTCTAACTTATTGTTTAGCTCAATTTCGTCTAATGACACCCATGAAGAATCATCCGCAAGACACTTACGGAGATGGGAAACATGAAATGTATTATGGATCCCCGC
Organism: Rutidosis leptorrhynchoides; assembly: GCF_046630445.1. Lineage (NCBI taxonomy): Eukaryota > Viridiplantae > Streptophyta > Magnoliopsida > Asterales > Asteraceae > Rutidosis > Rutidosis leptorrhynchoides. Next base: position 442,612,925 of record NC_092335.1, on the reverse strand, counting down.
AAGCTCTTCGGGTAATTCCAAATGATATACAACTTCGCCAACACGAGCTACAACTTTAAATGGGCTAATAAACCGAGGAGCTAACTTTCCCCGTTTTCGAAACCGGATAATACCTTTCCATGGCAAAACCTTAAGCATCACCATGTCACCTTCTTGGAATTCGATCATTCGCCTACGTTTGTCGGCATACGACTTTTGTCTATCTTACGCCTTTTTCAAATGAGCCCGAATCATATCAATCTTGCTATTCGTCTCTAACACCAAATCGGTACTCCCGATTTCTTTTAGTCCCACTTCACCCCAGCAAATTGGAGTTCGACACCTTCGCCCATAGAGCATCTCATAAGGTGGCATCCCGATACTAGTATGATAACTATTGTTGTACGAGAATTCCACCAAAGGTAAGTGCTCATCCCAACTACCACCGAAATCAATAATACACGCCCGTAACATATCCTCTAATGTTTGATTCGTACTTCAGATTTGCCCGTCCGTTTGAGGATGATACGCCGTGCTCAATTTCAATTGTGTACCCATATCTTCGTGAAACTTTTCCCAAAATCGAGATATAAAACGGGTATCTCGATCCGAAATAATAGATATAGGAACCCCGTGTCTCGATATCACTTCCTTGATGAATAACTTTGCCAAGGTCTCCGACGATATCGCTTCCCGAATGGGAAGAAACAAAGCAATTTTCGTCAATTGATCAACTATTACCCAAATAGAGTCAAATTGGGTTCTCGCCGTCTTTGGTAAATTTGTAATGAAATCCATGGTAATGTGCTCCCATTTCCATTTCGGGATTTCTAAAGGTTGTAATGTACCATACGGCTTTTGGTGTTTGGCTTTAACTTGCAAACACGTGACGCATTGTTCAACATATTTAACAACATCACGTTTCATGCCCGGCCACCAATACTCTTTCCTTAAATCAAGATACATTTTTGTCACGCCCGGATGAATGGAATACCTTGACTTATGTGCTTCATCAAGTAGCACTCGTCGATAATCACCCATTTTAGGCACCCACACTCTTCCTTGAAAGGATAACAAACCATGCGGACCTAAGGTAATAGACTCCGTTTGTCCCACAATTCGTTCCTCATGCTTATTGTTAATAAAAGCTTCAATTTGAGTCTCGCCAAGCTTTACAAGAAAATTATTAGTAATAATCATGCGTAACGATCCTACTCGTATCGCCGGATGTTGACTCTTCTGACTTAACGCGTCCGCAACCACATTCGCCTTACCTGAATGATAAAGTATTTCACAATCATAGTCTTTCACCACATCCATCCATCTACGTTGATGATAGTTTAAATCTCTTTGATCAAAAAGGTGTTTTAAGCTCTTGTGATCCGAATAAATCGTACACTTGATGGGCAAAGTGAAAGGACAATACAGACCCTTGAAGACATGCTACGAGCATGTGTTATCGATTTCGGAAACAGTTGGGATCGACACCTATCGTTAGCAGAATTTTCCTACAACAACAGTTACCATTCGATTATTGAGATGGCTCCATTTGAAGCACTTAATGGTAGAAAATGCAGGTCTACGATTTATTGGAGTGAAGTGGGGATAGACAGATTACGGGTTCGAAGATAATACAAGAAACTACCGAGAAAATCATCCAAATTCAACAACGATTGAAAACCGCCCAGAGTCGACAAAAGAGCTACGCGGACAGTAAAAGAAAAGATATAGAATTTGAGATTGGAGAGATGGTCATGCTTAAGGTTTCACCTTGGAAAGGCGTTGTTCGATTTGGTAAACGGCGGAAACTAAATCCAAGGTACATTGGACCATTCAAGATTATAGATCGTGTCGGATCAGTAACTTACCAACTTGAGTTACCTCAACAACTCGCTACTGTACATAACACTTTTCATGTCTCAAATTTGAAGAAATGTTTTGCTAAAGAAGATCTCACTATTCCATTAGACGAAATCCAAATCAACGAAAAACTTCAATTTATTGAAGAACCCGTCGAAATAATGGATCGTGAGGTTAAAAGACTTAAGCAAAATAAAATACCAATTGTTAAGGTTCGATGGAATGCTCGTAGAGGACCCAAGTTCACCTGGAGTGTGAAGATTAGATGAAGAAGAAATACCCCCACCTATTTCCAGAAGATTCGTCAACACCTTCTACAGCTTAAAATTTTGGGACGAAATTTATTTAACGGGTAGGTACTGTAGTGACCCGAACTTTTCCATGTTTATATATATTTTAAATGAAATTGATATTTACATGATTAAATGTTTCCATCATGTTAAGCAATCAAACTTGTTATGACTTGATTATTTGAAATGAGTGTCATGTAGACAATTGACCACCCAAGTTGACCGGCGATTCACGAACGTTAAAACTTGTAAATACTATATGATGTTAACTATATATATATATATATATATATATATATATATATATATATATATATATATATATATATATATATATATATATATATATATAGTTAACATGATATTATGATAAGTAAGTATATCACTAGGGATATTAACAATGAGTTATATACATAAAAATGAGACTACTAAGTTAAGAAACTCGAAACAATATATATAACGATTATTGTTATAACAACGTCTTACTAAATACATACGTATCATATTAAGATATTGTTATACTATATTTAACATGATAAAATGATAATTACATATATCATTAAGTATATTAACAATGAACAACATATGTAAAACAAGACTACTAACTTAAGATATATTCATACACTATGTTATCATGTTAACATAACAATTTAACATCTCATTTAAGTATAATAACAATGAATTAATTATATTTAACAAGATCGTTAACTTAAAGGTTTCAAAACAACACTTACATGTAACGACTAACGATGACTTAACGACTCAGTTAAAATGTATATACATGTAGTGTATTTAGATGTATTAGTACACTTTTGAAAGACTTCAAGACACATATCAAAGTACTTCTACTTAACAAAAATGCTCACAATTACATCCTCATTCATTTTCATCAACAATTCTACTCGTATGCACCGGTATCCGTACTCGTACAATACACAGCTTCTAGATATATGTACTATTGGTATATACACTTCAATGATCAGATCCTTAGAAGCCCATGTGAGTCATTAAACATGTGGGAACCATCATTTGGCAACTAGCATGAAATAGCTCACAAAATTACAAAAAATATTATAAATCATTCATGAATTATTTACATGAAAACAGACTTACACATCCTTTATATCTAATCCATATACCAACGACTAAAAACACCTACAAACACTTTCATTCTTCAATTTTATTCATCTAATTGATCTCTCTCAAGTTCTATCTTCAAGTTCTAAGTGTTCTTCATATATTCTATAAGTTCTAGTTTCATAAAACCAAGAACACTTTCAAGTTTGCAAGATTACTTCCAAGCTTTCTAATCCATTCCAAGTAATCATCCAAGATCAAGAAACCTTTGTTACTTACAGTAGGTTTTCTCTCTAATTCAAGGTAATACTCATATTCAAACTTTGATTCAATTTCTATAACTATAACAATCTTAATTCGAGCAGAAATCTTACTTGAACTTGTTTTCGTGTCATGATTCTACTTCAAGAACTTTCAAGCCATCCAAGAATCTTTTGAAGCTAGATCATTTCTTGTCACTTCCAGTAGGTTTACCTACTAAACTAAAGGTAGTAATAATGTTCATAACATCATTTGATTCATACATATAAAGCTATCTTATTCGAAGATTTAAACTTGTAATCACTAGAACATTGTTTAGTTAATTCTAAACTTGTTCGCAAATAAAGTTAATCCTTCTAACTTGACTTTTAAAATCAACTAAACACATGTTATATATCTATATGATATACTAACTTAATGATTTAAAACCTGGAAACACTAAGAACACCGTAAAACCGGACATACGCCGTCGTAGTGAAATCGGGGGCTGTTTTGGGTTAAAAATAAAATAAAAAGTATCTTAATCTTTGAATTGGAAGTTTGTTTTCTGGAAAAATAATATTACATATGAACATGATACTATATCCAAAAATTATGGTTAAACACAATGTGGAAGTGTGTTTTTAAAATGGTAATCAAGATGTCGTTTTTTCGACGGAAATGACTACTTCTTTAAAAAATGACTTGTAACCTGGATTTTCGACTATAAACTTATACTTTTTCTGTTTAGTTTCATAAATTTTAGTTCATTATGAAACCATAGCAACTTGAATCACTCAAAACGGATTTGAAACGAAGAAATGACGGGTAAAACAAAATTGGATAAACTTGCTAGTTTTAGCTACGAAAATTTTGTAACAAATCTAGACTAAACATATCCTAACTAATTTGTATTGTATTATACATATTATGTAATCTTGGGATACCATAGACACGTATACAATGTTTTGACATATTATATCGACCCATCTATATATATTATTTGGAACAACCATAGACACTCTATATGCAGTAATGTTTGAGTTAGCTATACAGGGTTGAGGTTGATTCCAAAAATATATATAATTTGTGTTGTGATCTAGCATGAGACGTGTATACACTGTGTCGTGGATTGATTCAAGATAATATATATTGATTTATTTCTGTACATCTAACTGTGAACAACTAGTTGTAGGTTACTAACGAGGACTGCTAACTTAACAAACTTAAATCATAAAAACGTAATAAAAAATGTTGTGAATATATTTCGATCATACTTTGATATATATGTACACATTTGTTATAGGTTCATGAATCGACCAGTGGCCAAGTCTTACTTCCGGCAAAGTAAAAATCTGTGAAAGTGAGTTATAGTCCCACTTTTACAATCTAATTTTTTTTTTGGGATGAGAATACATGCAGCTTTATAAATGTTTTACAAAGTAGACACAAGTATGGAAAACTACATTCTATGGTTGAATTATTAAACCGAATATCGCCCTTCAAGTCTGGTAACCTAAGAATTAGGGAAATGGCCCCTAATTGACGCGAATCCTAAAGATAGATCTATTGGGCTTAACAATGTGATGACCCATAAATTTTCGATCAAATTTAAAATTAATCTTAATATTGATTTCGACACGATAATCGAAGTCTATAATACTGAGTCTCAAAAATTTTGGAACTATATTCATGTAATCAATTACCTTTGACCGTGCTCGACGATTCACGAACAATTGTTGTAAATAAATATGTGAACGAATATATATATATATATATATATATATATATATATATATATATATATATATATATATATATATATATATATATATATATATATATATATATATATATGATTTTTGGTACATAGATAATATACTATGTATACTGTGAAAATGTTATAGGAATATTACATAACTAATAATATGTAATATATAATATGCAATTACAAGTTGAAATCAAAATTGCTAGGTTAATATTATTATCATTATTTTATTTTAATATTTGTATCATTAATATTATTATATAAAGTATATAAGTATGAAATTCAATGAGTATAAGTTGTTATATTGTTAATATTATTATTATCACTAGTAAAAACAATAAATTTATAACTAATAATATTAATGATACCAATAATAATATTAATATTGTTATTATTATGATCTGTATTAAAATCAGTGTTAGAGATATTATTATTATTATCAGTAAATAGTATATAGATATGAAAGTTGATATATATAAATTGATATAATATTATAATTTGTAATATTGTTATTAATAATATTATTGTTGTACATTTTATAGTAATTACTATCATTATCATTAGTAATAATAGTATTATTAGTACTACTATACTTGTATTACTATTAGTTATAATATTAAGATTATTATTATTTATTAATATAATTATAATTATTCAAAGATTAATTATAATCTATAAATAAAAAAAAAATATATATATATAAATTATAGAAATTCAAATAAAAACATAAAAACAGATATATGAATACCAATATATATACAGTTATATAAATACATATACATAATACGGTTATACATATATATACAAATATTTACACAGATATATATGTATAGGTGTAAATACAGTTTAATATATATATATATACTCCATATACAAACACAGAAAAATTTGTATTCTGTTACATATCGTTTTATTTCTGTTGTAAATTGAATTCCAATCTATACAAGACAAAGGTGTTGGATATCAAAATCTTCAATTCGTACGATTCTGTTGAATTAAGCTATCTGCTTTAATCTTTTCATTCATCTGCTACATACTACTTGTACTTCCTGTCTGCTATTGTTACACGTCTCAATCCAGTCTCAATGCAAAACAATTTAGGATCAAATATAAGTGTTATATCTCGTTCATTTACTGAGACACACCAAATTATCCCTGCAATTTAATAATTAAACAGAAAATAAAAGATAGTTTTATGTTCTTACACTATTGTAACCATCACCACCATTCCTTCGGTTATTTCTCTCCTCTCTTCCTCAAATTCTTCTTCGTGAACAAACATTAACCACCACCTTCATAATATATTTTCGTTTCGTCAACACTACCACAAACCCGTGATCGACGCTTAAACCGCCACCTTTAATCTCTCTCTCTCTCTCTCTCTCTCTATATATATATATATATATATTTTTTTTTTACCAATCACTATCATTAGTAACCATCATTAACTAAACCCACCCAATTTTCTTGCTGCAGTTTGTTTTTTTCGCTGGTAAATCAACACACGCTGCAAAACCACCACACAAACCCGCTAGTATTCACTCATTTATTTTCTTTTCTTTCTCGAAGCTGAATAGCTGCTGTTGCAGCTGAACTATTCTGTTTCTATACAGTTTTAGATAAGGAAGATGTGAACGTTGGATTGTGGGAGACAATACATGATTCATGGTAACGATGATAGCGGATGATGGAGAGTAATGATGATCGAAGTAAGTGAGGAGGTTATATATCGAGAATTAAGAATTCAAAAGAAGATAATGGTAGTAGGGACTACTACAACATGCCTTTTTCTTTCCAATTACATTTAAAAACGAATCCCATCAATTTCAATTTATTGGCCGACATTATGGGTTAAGATATGGCATTTTTTTTAGATTATAGTAATGATATTGGTGATTAAAGGTGATGAATTCACCACATACATAAAGTTCTTTCAATCAAACTAAACCAAACACATTCTGTCGAGTTTTTTTTTTTTTAAAAGAAACCGAATTAATTGGGGCCACGTAAATAGAATAAGGAATGGTTGGGAATTTTGCTTGGCCTTCCGCGTAAATAGAACAAGATTTCTTGGTTTCCTTTTGGTGTGTGGCTGACAACCATGGAGGATATTTAATTAAATTAATAATTGTGGAATGAGATCCTTCCTAGGTTCAATTCTTGGGGTGGCCAGGGAAGGGTTGGAAACAGCCAGGGAGTATTCCTGATGGGCTGCGTACACTAGAGTATGGGGTCGGATTACTCGCCCTTCCCGGGTAACCGGAACAGGGAAAACCTTACAACTTTTTAACCATCACTAGATAGCCCAAGTGGTTGGGGCCCTGAGTTCCTTGCAAGAGGTCTCAGGTTCGAATCCCGTCTGGGATGAATATTTAGTGGTGGCCAGGGATGGGTTAGAAACAGCCAGGGAGTAATCCTGCTGGACTGCGTACATCAGAGTATGGGGTCGGATTAATCGCCCTCCCGGGTAGCCCGAACAGGGAAAACCTTCTACCTTTTAATAATTGTGGAATGATGAGCTGTTAGTGGAATCACTATATGAAAACGAATCCTAGGTTATTTAAGATATGTAATGTAACTAGATGGATTATGTTACCATAGATGGGCCGTAGAAAAAAGTTGGGTTAAAACCGGTTGGGCTAATAAAAAGGTGGCGGCCCAACAATATTCGATTGAGGAACAGGACCGTTAAACTCAGTGGAGGGATTGAATGATGATGTTTGGTTTATGAAATGAAAACAGATTAAAGGTTAAAAGAATTTAGGGAAGTAATTAAAACATAAAATGGTAAATGGAGCAGTGGTTAAGGGTGTGAAGGGTTTTGCGAGAGGTCTCGGGTTCGAGCCCGGGCTACGTCATTTCTTTTTGAAAGCTTATTTGGAGGTAGTTAAATTATTATTATTATTATTATTATTATTATTATTATTATTATTATTATTATTATTATTATTATTATTATTATTATTATTATTATTATTATTATTATTATTATTATTATTATTATTATTATTACTTTGAAAATAATACAACTTATCATTTCTTTCATTAACATTAGTATTATTATCATTTTTATTACTATTAGTATTATTAATATATTAAATAAAGGTTTTCTATATAAAAATATATATATGACATAACAATATTAACAATTTTTGTAATAAATATCAATTATCTATTGAATGTATATAAAAATAAATATATCTAAATAAGTTATTAATGACACTTATAATATATTAAAAATAACAACTACATCACTAATAATATGTAAATTGTTTGATTACAACTATATGTGTTAATATATATATATATATACCTGATATAGGTTCGTGAATCCGAGGCCAACCTTGCATTGTTCCGTTCCGTCGTATGCATATTTTTACTACAAAATATCGTATAGTGAGTTTCATTTGCTTCCTTTTTAAATTCTTTTGCAATATATATTTTTGGGACTGAGAATACATGCGATGCTTTTATAAATGTTTTACGAAATAGACACAAGTACTTAAAATTACATTCTATGGTTGGATTATTAACCGAATATCGCCCTTCAAGTCTGGTAACCTAAGAATTTAGGGAAATGGCCCCTGATTGATGCGAATCCTAAAGATAGATCTATGGACCTTGACAAGTCCCATTCGGGGTACGAATACTTTAGTACTTCGAGATTATTATACATACGAGAGGTTCTGTTTTGGGGATATTCTAAGCATTAAGTTAACGTCGGTTACCAGGTGTTCAATCCATATGAATGATTTTTATCTCTATGCAGTTTACGAAATGCCTGATACGAGAATGATGTTTATGAAAATGAAATCTTGTGGTCTATTATACTATCTGAAATGATTATTTATGATAAACTAATGAACTCACCAACCTTTTGGTTGACACTTTAAAGCATGTTTATTCTCAGGTATGAAAGAAATCTTCCGCTGTGCATTTGCTCATATTAGAGATATTACTTGGATTCATTCATGAAATATTTCAAAAGACGTTGCATTCGAGTCGTTGAGTTCATCAAGATTATTACTAGGTTAATTATAGTTGGATATATTATGAAATGGTATGCATGCCGTCAACTTTCGATGTAATGAAAAATTGTCTTTTCAAAAACGAATGCAATGTTTGTAAAATGTATCATATAGAGGTCAAGTACCTCGCGATGTAACCAAATGTAATGTATTCGTCCAGATGGATTAGGACATGTCATTAGAAATAACCCCCATTCAGGTTATGGATGGTTTAGTACTTCGAGATTATTATACAGACGATAGGTTCTGTTTTGGGGATATTCTATGTATTAAGTTAACGTCAGTTACCAGGTGTTCAACATATGAATGATTTTTATCTCTATGCAGTTTGCGAAATGCCTGATATGAGATGTGTTATAAAAATGAAATCTTGTGCTCTATTATTATGATTTGATAATATATAGGTTAAACCTATAACTCACCAACATTTTTGTTGACGTTTTAAGCATGTTTATTCTCAGGTGATTATTAAGAGCTTCCGCTGTTGCATACTAAAATAAGGACAAGATTTGGAGTCCATGCTTGTATGATATTGTGTAAAAACTGCATTCAAGAAATTTATTTTTGATGTAATATATTCTTATTGCAAACCATTAAGTAATGGTCGTGTGTAAACGGTATATTTTAGATTATCATTATTTGATAATCTACGTAATGTTTTTTTAAACCTTTATCGATAAAATAATGGTTATGGTTGTTTTAAAAATGAATGCAGTCTTTGAAAAACGTCTCATATAGAGGTCAAAACCTCGCGACGAAATCCATTAATATGGAACGTTTATAATCAATATGAACGGGACATTTCAGTTGGTATCTGAGCGTTAGTCTTAGAAAACCAAAAATTTGCATTAGTGTGCCTTATCGAGTTCGTTAGGATGCATTAGTGAGTCTGGACTTCGACCGTGTTTACTTGAAAAACGATTGCTTAACATTTTTATTGGAAACTATATATTGTTAACATGTAAATATTATTTGATATATTAATCTCTTAACGTGTTTGATATTGTGTGTTAGATGTCTACCTCTAGTACAAATCCTATCGACTCACCTAATAATAATGAAGTGTCGAATATAGTTTGGGAAGATTCACAAATTCCCGAAGAGGAGGAATCAGAAGAGGAGGAACCGGAAGAAGTGGAACCGGAAGAAGAGGTTCCGGAGGAGGAAATATTAGGAACCATAGAAAAACAGATAAATAAAATAAAATCCTCAAACAATGGACCAAAGTTAAAAATGGTCAATGGTGTTTCTGCCGAGGAAGAAAAATATTGGGAAGATTACCAATTTTCCGATGAATCGGACCCCGATGAGGATTCCGATGATGTTATAGAAATTACCTCGACCCAATTTGAAAAGGCAAAAGAAAATAATAAGGGAAAGGGAATTAAAATAGAGAAACCTGATTCTAACCCCGATGAACTTTATATGTATCGTCAACAACCGTATTTCTTAAGTTGTAACAATAACCCTGGAACCTCTAAGCCACCAGGTTTTTCTAAACCATTTGTGAAAACAACGGCTCGTATTAGAGGAACATCATATATCCCTAGAAAATTAGCAAAACGAAACAGGTCCGAAGAGGAAGAAACTAGTGAGTCGGAATAAAGAGTTGTAATCATGAGGTGTAAAATATGTAAAATAAGTGTGCTTGTACTTTTCTTGTTGTATGTGAAAATTGCTTGTATTATTTAATAATTATCTTTTACGAATCTAACCCTCGTCTATTTTTACAGTATTAAAACAAAAATGGATGTTAAGGATAGACAACCAAAAATTTTAGAAGACCTACCCGGGGACATGATTGATGAAATTTTGTCTAAAGTCGGTCAGAATTCATCGGCACAATTATTTACGGCGAAATTAGTGTGTATAACATTTGATGAACGTTCCAGGCATGCCTTAGTTTATAAAACGCTTTCATTTGAAAGATGGGGTATATCACATTGGGGACACCGTAAGTTACGCCGTGTTTTCTTTAAAGAGTTAAATGCGGGGAACCCAAATGCAATTTTACGCTACGGGTTAAGAACCTATTTTGACTCAACATATCCCAACATAGGACTTCGTGAGTTAGAAATAGCTTCTAACATGCAATATAAAGAAGCATGTTATATTTACGGGTTAGTGATGTTCGCTTCTCACCAAAGTGAGAAAAAGAACATCGGATTACAACTTTTAAATAAAACCTTCCTACAAGTGACGAATTCAGTAGTTGGGGTGAGAAACAAGGTTTTTAGATTATTACGGTGCTGTTGGACAATATGAAACCCTCGTCCCTTTGACGACGTTACAACATGCTGTCTTGTCAACGGCACAACGGTTATGTTCCACAAGACCAAGGATGGGAAGTAGTCTTAGTAAAACCAGAATGCATGACTTGTTTCTGGACTTATAAATTACGTGTTTTTATTGCCTTTGCAGAACGACTTGCGTATTAACTATGATTGTTTTCACAACTGTTTTGTATCAAAGTTATTGTGTGCTATATTTCATACTATATGTATAATAGCGGTATTGTAAGTTTGTAAAATATTGTATAAAAGTTTGAACGCGAAATATTATTATAATCAATTTTTCATATAGAATTTTAGTAGTTGAACTGTATATTAGCTACTAAGTATGAACTTAACGGGTAGGTACTACCCGAATTAAAACTATAAAATGCTAATATGAAGAAAAAAGTTTTATAAATGAGTTCATATTATGCTACGAAATACTATTGACTACTCTTAATATTCTATATGATTAACTTAATTCTTTTGAGCTATTTTTGAAGGAAATGGCACCGACGACTCGTCAGAATTTGAACATGAGCGAGGAAGACTTCCGTGTTTTCCTTGCATCAAACATAGCCGCGGTACAGGCTGCAATGCAAAACAACAACAATAACTATGAATCTAGCAATACAAATAACGCCACAAGAAATCGTGTTGGATGATCCTACAAAGAATTCATTGCCTGTAAACCTTTGGAATTCGATGGAACCGAGGGTCCAATCGGATTGAAACGGTGGAACGAAAAGGTTGAATCGGTGTTTGCCATAAGTAAGTGTACTGAAGAAGACAAAGTAAAGTACGCTACACATACCTTCACAGGTACTGCGTTAACATGGTGGAATACCTACCTAGAGCAAGTGGGATAAGATGCTGCGTACGCACTACCGTGGTCAGCATTCAAACATCTGATGACTGAGCAGTATCGTCCCAGAAATGAGGTCAATAAGCTCAAAGTAGAGCTTAAAGGATTACGAACACAAGGTTTCGACATTGCCACATACGAACGCTGATTCATGGAGTTGTGTTTATTGTACCCAAGAGCGTTCGAAGATGAAGAGGAGAAAATCGACGCATTTGTAAAAGGGTTACCAGAAAGGATCCAAGAAGATATAAGTTCACACGAGCCCACCTCCATACAAAAGGCGAGTCGAATGGATCATAAACTCATAAATCAGATTGAGAAAAGAGTTAAAGAGCAGGCGGCCAAAGAAGCCAACACGAAACAAATCAAGAGAAAGTGGGAAGAAACCAGTGACAAGGGTCACAATTTTAACAATCAACACAACAATCACAACTACAATTGCACCAATTTTTGCAGCAACAAACGTAACAACAACAACCACCCCAGCAACAACTAAAACAACCGTTTCAACAACAATAACAACCGCAACAACAACAATCCCAACAATAACAACAAGAGGCAGAAACCATGTCAGAGGTGTGAAGGATACCATCCGACTGGGCACTGTACGGCAATGTGTACTAAGTGTAAAAGAAAGGTCCATGGTGCGATAAAGTGCCAAATCTACGAATCAATGGCTAAGGGAACAAATAATGCTGGAACAAGTTATGCCGACATTACCTGTTTCGGATGCGGGAAGAAGGGCCATTACAAAAATGCGTGTCCAAATTAGGGGGATAATAATGGGCAAGGCCGAGGAAGAGTCTTCAACATTAATGCGGTTGACGCGCAGAAAGACTCGGAGCTTGTTACGGGTACGTTTCTTATTGACAATACATCTGCTTATGTTTTATTTGATTCGGGTGCGGATAGAAGCTATATGAGTAAGAATTTCTGTGCTAAAATAAGTTATCCATTGACGCCTTTGGATAATAAATTTTTACTCGAATTAGCAAACGGTAAGTTAATTACAGCAGATAAGATATGTCAGAATCGATAAATTAAACTGGTTAGCGAAACGTTTAAGATTGATTTGATACCAGTAGAGTTAGGGAGTTTTGATGTGATAATCGGCATGGACTGGTTGAAAAAGGAGAGAGCGGAAATCGTATGTTACAAAAATGCGATTCGCATTGTAAGAGAAAAAGGAAAACCCTTAATGGTGTACGGAGGAAAGAGCAACGCGAAGCTAAATCTTATTAGTAATTTGAAGGCACAACAACTAATAAGAAAATATTTCTATGCCATTCTAGCACACATCGAAGAAGTCAAACCCAAATAAAAGAACATCAATGATGTTACCGTCGCAAAAGAATTTCCCGATGTATTTCCGAAAGAATTACCGGGACTACCTCCACACCGATCTGTTGAATTTCAAATAGATCTCGTACCAGGAGCTGCACCAATAGCTCGTGCTCCATACACACTCGCACCCAGCGAAATGAAGGAACTCCAAAGCCAATTACAAGAACTCTTAGAGCGTGGTTTCATTCAACCAAGCACATCACCATGGGGAGCTCCTATTTTGTTTTTCAAAAAGAAAGATGGTACATTCAGGTTGTGTATCGACTACCGAGAGTTGAAAAAACTTACCATCAGGAACCGTTACCCACTACCGAGAATCGACGACTTATTTGATCAACTACAAGGTTCGTCAGTTTATTCGAAGATTGATTTACGTTCCGGATATCATCAAATACGGGTGAAGGAGGATGATATTTCGAAAACAGCTTTTAGGACGCGTTACATTCATTACGATTTTATGGTTATGCCATTTGGTTTGATTAACGCACCAGCTGTGTTCATGGACCTTATGAACCGAGTGTGTGGACCATATCTTGACAAATTTGTCATTGTTTTCATTGATGACATACTTATCTACTCAAAGAATGATCAAGAGCACGAAGAACATTTGAGAAAAGTGCTAGAGTTGTTGAGGAAAGAAAAACTGTACGCTAAGTTTTCAGTGTGCATTTTGGTTGGAAGAAGTTCAATTCCTCGGTCACATAGTGAACAAAGAAGGTATTCAGGTAGATCCGGCAAAGATTGAAACCGTTGAAAAATGGGAAACCCCTAAAACTCCGAAACACATACGCCAATTTTTAGGATTAGCTGGTTACTACAGAAGATTCATCCAAGATTTTTCCAAAATAGCAAAACCCTTGACTGCATTAACGCATAAAGGGAAGAAATTTGAATGGAATGATGAACAAGAAAAAGCGTTTCAATTGTTGAAAAAAAAGTTAACTACGACACCTATATTGTCATTGCCTGAAGGGAATGATGATTTTGTGATATATTGTGATGCCTCAAAGCAAGGTCTTGGTTGTGTATTAATGCAACGAACGAAGGTAATTGCTTACGCGTCTAGACAATTGAAGATTCACGAGCAGAATTATACGACGCATGATTTGGAATTAGGCACGGTTGTTTTTTTATTAAAGACTTGGAGGCACTACTTATATAGGGTCAAAAGTATTATATATACCGATCAAAAAAGTCTCCAACACATATTTAATCAGAAACAACTAAACATGAGGCAGCGTAGATGGATTGAGTTATTGAATGATTACGATTTCGAGATTCGTTACCATCCGGGGAAGCCGAATATGGTAGCAGACGCTTTGAGTAGAAAGGACATAGAACCTATGCAGGTAAAAGCTATGAATATAATTATTTGTACTAACCTTACTACTCAAATAAAGAAGGCGCAGCAGGGTGTCGTAAAAGAAAGGAATTTGAAGAATGAAATACCCAAAGGATAGGAGAACCACCTTAATATTCTAGAAGACAGAACCCGGTATAGAGCCGAAAGAATTTGGGTACCAAAGTTTGGAGATGTAAGAAAAATGGTACTTGGGGAAGCACATAAAACCAGATACTCAATACATCCCGGAGCGAGAAAGATGTACAAGGACCTCAAGAAACTTTTTTGGTGGTCGGGTATGAAAGCCGATATTGCGAGATATGTAGGAGAATGTTTGACGTGTTCTAAGGTCAAAGCTGAACATCAGAAACCATCATGTTTACTTCAATAACATAAAATCCCAGAATGAAAATGGGAAAATATTACCATGGATTTCATTAATAAATTGCCAAGAACTGCAAGTGGTTATGATACTATTTGAATAATAGTCGATCGTCTTACCAAATCAGCACACTTTCTGCCAATGAGAGAAGATGATAAAATGGAGAAGTTGGCGCGATTATATTTAAAGGAAGTTGTCTCCAGACATGGAATACCAATCTCTATTATCTCTGATAGGGATGGCAGATTTGTTTCAAGGTTTTGGCAGACACTGCAACAAGCATTGGGGACTCGTCTAGACATGAGTACTTCTTATCATCCACAAACTGATGGGCAAAGTGAAAGGATGATACAGACCCTTGAAGACATGCTACGAGCATGTGTTATCGATTTCGAAAATAGTTGGGATCGACACCTACTGTTAGCAGAATTTTCCTACAACAACAGTTACCATTTGAGTATTGAGATGGTGCCGTTTGAAGCACTTTATGGTAGAAAGTGCAGGTCTCCGATTTTTTGGAGTGAAGTGGGGGATAGACAGATTACAGGTTCAGAGATAATACAAGAAACTACCGAGAAAATCATCCAAATTCAACAACGATTGAAAACTGCCCATAGTCGACAAAAGAGCTACGCGGACAGTAAAAGAAAACATATAGAATTTGAGACTGGAGAGATGGTCATGCTTAAGGTTTCACCTTGGAAAGGCGTTGTTCGATTTGGTAAACGGGGGAAACTAAATCCAAGGTACATTGGACCATTCAAGATTATAGATCGTGTCGGACCAGTAGCTTACCAACTTGTGTTAGCTCAACAACTTGCGGCTGTACATAACACTTTCCGCGTCTTGAATTTGAAGAAATGTTTTGCTAAAGAAGATCTCACTATTCCATTAAACGAAATCTAAATCAATGAAAAACTTCAATTTATTGAAGAACCCGTCGAAATAATGGATCATGAGGTTAAAAGACTTAAGCAAAACCAGATACCAATTGTTAAGGTTCGATGGAACGCTTGTAGAGGACTCGAGTTCACCTGGGAGAGTGAAGATCAGATGAAGAAGAAATACCCGCACCTATTTCCAGAAGATTCGTCAACACCTTCTACAGCTTAAAATTTCGAGACGAAATTTATTTAACGGGTAGGTACTGTAGTGACCCGAACTTTTCCATGTGTATATATATTAAATGAAATTGATATTTACATGATTTTAAATGTTTCCATCATGTTAAGCAATCAAACTTGTTATGACTTGATTATTCGAAATGAGTGTCATGTAGACAATTGACCACCCAAGTTGACCGGCGATTCACGAACGTTAAAACTTGTAAAAACTATATGATATATATATATATATATATATATATATATATATATATATATATATATATATATATATATATATATAGTTAACATGATATTATGATAAGTAAGTATATCACTAGGCATATTAATAATGAGTTATATACATAAAAATGAGACTACTAAGTTAAGAAACTCAAAACGATATTATAACAATTATCGTTATAACAACGTCTTACTAAATACATATGTATCATATTAAGATATTGTTACACTATATTTAACATGCTAAAATGATAATTATATATATCATTAAGTATATTAACAATGAACTACATATGTAAAACAAGACTACTAACTTAAGAATTTCGAAACAATATATATACGTAACGATTATCGTTGTAATAGTATTTTAACATATATATATATATATATATATATATATATATATATATATATATATATATATATATATATATATATATATATATATATATATATATATATATATATATATATGATGTTAAGATATATTCATACACCATGTTATCATGTTAACATAACAATTTAACATCTCATTTAAGTATAATAACAATAAATTAATTACATTTAACAAGATCGTTAACTTAAAGGTTTCAAAACAACACTTACATGTAACGACTAATGATGACTTAACGACTCAGTTAAAATGTATATACATGTAGTGTATTTAGATGTATTAGTACACTTTTGAAAGACTTCAAGACACATATCAAAGTACTTCTACTTAACAAAAATGCTTACAATTACATCCTCATTCATTTTCATCAACAATTCTACTCGTATGCACCGGTATTCGTACTCGTACAATACACAACTTCTAGATGTATATACTATTGGTATATACACTTCAATGATCAGATACTTAGCAGCCCATGTGAGTCATTAAACAAGTGGGAACCATCATTTGGCAACTAGCATGAAATATCTTACAAAATTACAAAAAATATTATAAATCATTCATGAATTATTTACATGAAAATAAACTTACACATCCTTTATATATAATCCATATACCAACGACCAAAAACACCTACAAACACTTTCATTCTTCAATTTTCTTCATCTAATTGATCTCTCTCAAGTTCTATCTTCAAGTTCTAAGTGTTCTTCATATATTCTATAAGTTCTAGTTTCATAAAACCAAGAACACTTTCAAGTTTGCAAGATTACTTCCAAGCTTTCTAATCCATTCCAAGTAATCATTCAAGATCAAGAAAACTTTGTTACTTATAGTAGGTTATCTCTCTAATTCAAGGTAATACTCATATTCAAACTTTGATTCAATTTCTATAACTATAACAATCTTAATTAAAGCAGAAATCTTACTTGAACTTGTTTTCGTGTCATGATTCTACTTCAAGAACTTTCAAGCCATCCAAGAATCTTTTGAAGCTAGATCATTTCTTGTCACTTCCAGTAGGTTTACCTACTAAACTTAAGGTAGTAATGATGTTCATAACATCATTCGATTCATACATATAAAGCTATCTTATTCGAAGATTTAAACTTGTAATCACTATAACATAGTTTAGTTAATTCTAAACTTGTTCGCAAATAAAGTTAATCCTTCTAACTTGACTTTTAAAATCAACTAAACACATGTTCTATATCTATATGATATGCTAACTTAATGATTTAAAACCTGGAAACACGAAGAACACCGTAAAACCGGACATACGCCGTCGTAGTGAAATCGGGGGCTGTTTTGGGTTAAAAATAATAAAAAGTATCTTAATCTTTGAATTGGAAGTTTGTTTTCTGGAAAAATGATATTACATATGAACATGATACTATATCCAAAAATCATGGTTAAACACAAAGTGGAAGTATGTTTTTTAAAATGGTCATCAAGATGTCGTTTTTTCGACGGAAATGACTACCTCTTTAAAAAATGACTTGTAACCTGTATTTCCGACTATAAACTTATACTTTTTCTGTTTAGTTTCATAAATTTTAGTTCATTATGAAACCATAGCAACTTGAATCACTCAAAACGGATTTGAAACGAAGAAATGACGGGTAAAACAAAATTGGATAAACTTGCTAGTTTTAGCTACGAAATTTTGTAACAAATCTAGACTAAATATATCCTAACTAATTTTATTGTATTATACATATTATGTAATCTGTGATGACCCGGGAATTTTCGACCAAATTTAAACTTGATCTTTATATGATTCCGACACGATAAGCAAATTCTGTAATGTTAAGTCTCGAATATTTTAGAACTATGTTCATATATTCAATTACCCTTTGACTATGCCCGTCGATTCATGAACAATTGTGTTTAAGTAAATATGTATATATATATGTATATATAAATATAAACAAAAGTATATATATATAATGAATTGAAATAATACAATTTAATCATAGGATTAAAAATATAAAATAAGATATAGAATAAATAAATTACTATAAATATATATAGGTGTATATATATATATATATATATATATATATATATATATATATATATATATATATATATATATATATATATATATATATGAACATGATTTCTATAATTGGTGACTATAGTTATATAATAATATATATAAAAATGTATAAGTATTAAATATAAAAGATATGTTAAAATTTACATAATTAATAAATTATAATATTAATACATTAAAAGTAAATACAAGATAAGAATATAGTTGTTGTAGTAATGCAATTATCACTTTCATTATTATTATTAATGTTAATATTAATATTTGTATTATTAATATTATATAATACATAGATATAAAAATTGAAATATAAAACTTGTTATATGTTAAACCTTAATTGTATTATAATTAGATATTATTAAAGACACTATTATTTTTTTTATTCATTTATAAAATTATTATCATTTTTATGATTTTTTTATCATTATTACTTATTATAATTATTGATATTATTATTATTATTATTATTATTATTATTATTATTATTATTATTATTATTATTATTATTATTATTATTATTATTATTATTATTATTATTATTATTATTATTATTATTATTATTATTATTATTATTATTATATTTATTAATTATTAATATTAAATAAAAAAAAAGAAGAAAAGTCATGAGCTAGTACCATTCAGTTACACATATCCCTCAAAACTGTATTTGATTTTTGTAATTGTCGGATGTTGTTACAAGTCATTCTCAATCACAATTCAAAACAAAAATCTTGTGCTATATAATGTCTCTTGCATCAAGTGAATGAATGAAACTGAGAAAAAAATCACTAATAAGCTCGACACTCTGTACATTCATTTTTTTAACCATATTTTGATTTCGAATGAATTTTCAAAATGTAATAATGCAGTCATGTTAGGAATCGTCTATCTAAACTATCTGTAAGTTTTCAATCCTCAATTCTTTCTATTAATCTCTAATTTGAGAGTCAAAGTTTTGGGTTTTAAAAGTCAACTGAGTGTTCTTGAATCAAATTCGAGTTTGTTTTGATGTTTCCAGTTAATTTGATGATCCATAAAGATTATAGGAATGATTTGCAACACATTTCATGTTGTAATCATAATCTATAACATTCTTAATTTCAAAACCAACTTTTGAGCTCATGTGTTCTTGAGAGTGATATACACTAACTTGAATTCGAAATAAATTTCAAAAACTAAAAATGCAGAGTTGTTAGGAATCATTTACTTAAACTTCCTGTAAAATTTCAAGTTCCAATTCTTAATAACGAATTCGAATTTGCGAGTCAAAGTTATTTTGTCAAAAGTTAACCAATTTGTTCATCGAAATATTAGAGCTCGTTTTGATGTTTCAAGTTCAATTGACGATTCCAATAGTTTTTAGGAATGATTTGAAACTAAATTCGTGTTGTAAGAATTGTCCAAAATGTATTCGAAATGGAAGAACATTTTTTTTGAAGCTACGAGCTTCAGCAGTAGGCTCAAATGCAGTTTTTTTTGAATTTTTTTATTTTAAGAACACTTTTATTTTTTTGTTTCATGTTGTTTATAAATCCTAAGTTCAAAACTCTTTCGATTGTTGTTAAAATTTTGCGTCTGTTTGATGTTAATTTTGGTGAAGAAGATGATGAACTAAGATGAAAGAAATACTAGATATATATGTTTGGGTTGCCTTATAAGTCGGAAAAACATGGATGGCAAAATGGTTAAGGGTGTTTGCGGGTGAGCGAGAGGTCTCGAGTTCGAGCCCTGTTTGGGGCAGTTTTTTTTAGAAAAGCTCTTTGAAGGTAGTTCTCATTTCTAAAATTAATATTATTATTATTATTGTTATTATTAGTAGTAATATAATTATTACTATTAATTATTATTACTAAAATAAGAATTTATGATCATTTAATAGTATTGTTATTATGATTGTTATTATTAGTATTATAAATATTATTATCACCATATAAGTATGATAATCATTATTATCATTATTATTACTAGTATCATACTATTAGTATTATTATTATTACCCTTAGTCAGGTATTTCTACAATTATTAATTTTGCAAAACAAAAGATATATATGTAAATATATTATTACATAAAATATACTAATATTACATAAAAATTATGTTTCAACTAATATTATTGATATAACATTAATTAAATATCAAATAAGTATCATAATATATTATAAGAATAATTAATACATAACAAATATATAAACTTAATTGATTTATACTATAATGTGTTAATACTTAATATAGGTTCATGAATCCGAGGCCAAACCTGCATTGTTCAATGTCGTCATATGTATTTTCACTACAAAATACATTATAGTGAGTTTCATTTGCTCCCTTTTTAATTGCTTTTGCATTATATATTTTTGGGCTGAGAATACATGCGCTGTTTTATAAATGATTTACAAAATAGACACAAGTACGTGAAACTACATTCTATGGTCGAATTATCGAAATCGAATATGCCCCTTTTTATTAAGTCTGGTAATCTAAGAATTAGGGAACATACACCCTAATTGACGCGAATCCTAAAGATAGATCTATTGGGCCCAACAAGCCCCATCCAAAGTACCGGATGCTTTAGTACTTCGAAATTTATATCATGTCCGAAGGAGGATCCCGGAATGATGGGGATATTCTTATATGCATATTGTTAATGTCGGTTACCAGGTGTTCAATCCATATGAATGATTATTTTTGTCTCTATGCATGGGACGTACATTTATGAGAACTGGAAATGAAAATCTTGTGGTCTATTAAAATGATAGAAATGATTATTTATGTTAAACTAATGAACTCACCAACCTTTTGGTTGACACTTGAAAGCATGTTTATTCTCAGGTATGAAAGAAATCTTCCGCTGTACACTTGCTCATTTTAGAGACATTACTTGGAGTCATTCATGACATATTTCAAAAGACGTTGCATTCGAGTCGTCGAGTTCATCAAGATTATTATTAAGTCAATTATAGTTAGATATATTATAAAATGGTATGCATGCCGTCAACTTTCGATGTAATGAAAGATTGTCTTTTTAAAAACGAATGCAATGTTTGTAAAATGTATCATATAGAGGTCTAGTACCTCGCGATGTAACCAAATGTAATGTATTCGTCCTTGTGGATTAGGACGGGTCGTTAGATAATCTTGGGATACCATAGACACGTATACAATGTTTTGACATATCATATCGACCCATATATATATATATTATTTGGAACAACCATAGACACTCTATATGCAGTAATGTTTGAGTTAGCTATACAGGGTTGAGGGTGATTCCAAAATATATATATACTTGATTTGTAATCTAGCCTGAGACGTGTATACACTGAGTCGTGGATTGATTCAAGATAATATATATTGATTTATTTCTGTACATCTAACTGTGGACAACTAGTTGTATGTTACTAACGAGGACTGCTAACTTAACAAACTTAAATCATAAAAATTTAATAAAAAATGTTGTGAATATATTTCGATCATACTTTGATATATATGTACACATTTGTTATAGGTTCGTGAATCGACCAGTGGCCAAGTCTTACTTCCGGAAAAGTAAAAATCTGTGAAAGTGAGTTATAGTCCCATTTTTACAATCTAATATTATTTTTGGGATGAGAATACATGCAGCTTTATAAATGTTTTACAAAATAGACACAAGTACGCAAAACTACATTCTATGGTTTGATTATTAAACCGAATATCGCCCTTCAAGTCTGGTAACCTAAGAATTAGGGAAATGGCCCCTAATTGACGCGAATCCTAAAGATAGATCTATTGGGCTTAACAACCCCCATTCAGGTTATGGATGGTTTAGTACTTTGAGATTATTATACAGACGAGAGGTTCTGTTTTGGGCATATTCTATGCATTAAGTTAACGTCGGTTACCAGGTGTTCAACATATGAATGATTTTTATCTCTATGCAGTTTGCGAAATGCCTGATATGAGATGTGTTATAAAAATGAAATCTTGTGGTCTATTATTATGATTTGATAATATATAGGTTAAACCTATAACTCACCAACATTTTTGTTGACGTTTTAAGCATGTTTATTCTCAGGTGATTATTAAGAGCTTTCGCTGTTGCATACTAAAATAAGGACAAGATTTGGAGTCCATGCTTGTATGATATTGTGTAAAAACTGCATTCAAGAAACTTATTTTTGATGAAATATATTCTTATTGTAAACCATTAAGTAATGGTCGTGTGTAAACGGTATATTTTAGATTATCATTATTTGATAATCTACGTAATGTTTTTTTTAAACCTTTATCGATAAAATAAAGGCTATGGTTGTTTTAAAAATGAATGCAGTCTTTGAAAAACGTCTCATATAGAGGTCAAAACCTCTCGACGAAATCCATTAATATGGAACGTTTATAATCAATATGAACGGGACATTTCACTGGGTATTGAACGTAACAGACTGAACCGTCAGGATTCTCGTACTCAACTTGATATTCTTCAGTGGGTTGCGGGTTGGTACAATTAACACAGGCCTGGACCTGGTTAACCTGCTGCGGTTGCGTCTTCAATTCTCCGAGTTGTTTGGAAAGAGATTCCATCTTGTCCGTAAGAGAATTGATGGCTTCCGTTTGATTATTAAGTGAGAGAGTGGTGCATATGATGAAGTTGTTTCACCACTGTTCCAGTCATGATGATGCATTGTCATGTTTTCGAGCAACTCCCATGCTTCGTCTGTGGTTTGGTTCATCATATTTCTTTGAGCTTCGGCATCGATCGTTGTCCTATGATTTACTTTAAGACCATTGTAAAGGTACAGATTTGGGCTGACCATTCTAACTGGTGATTAGGGCATCTCTTCAGCAGGGTTTTGAATCGCTCCTATGGAGTGTAAAGAGATTCATCATAACAAAGTTAATGATGTCATTCTTAAGTTTGGTTTGTTTGGAAGGAGGGAAATATTTGGTTAAGAATTTAGTAGCCATCTCCATCCATGACGTGATGGAATCTTTTTCCAATCCTTCAAACCATGTTTGTGCATGATGAGTGAGAGAATAGGGGAACAAGTATAGCCGAACTATATCTTGTCCTATACCTGGTTGTTTATAGGAGTTCAAAAGAGATACGAATTTATCAAGGTGAGAGTTAGGATCGTCATTCGGTAATCCTTGAAATTGACAGCTATTTGAATGAGCTGTATAATGTGATGTTTTAAATCGAATGAGTGTCCTTGGATCTCTGGGAATCTGATCGGTCCTCCTCGACCTTCAATCGAGGGTTTGATGTTTTCTGCTAAAGTAACGCGTAACGCCATTCGATTTCTGATTCGTTTTTCCTTGCGTGCTTTAGAGATTATTGCGTCTGGATCAGGTATGAATAACAATGGCCCTGGTCTAGATCGGGTTTGGGTCATACACTGGGTATGCCTTTTTGTTTTTAATTTTTAATTAAATAAGCTAAGTTCCTAATTTAGTCTAACGCAATCTAAGGTTATTCTAAAGTAGTCTAAGGTAATCTAAGGTAGTCTAAGGTAGTCTTAATCTAAAGTAGTTTTATTCTAAGGTAATCTAAACTAATTCTAAGGTAATCTAATTATCCTAAGTATAAGTATGTTTTTGGTTCTTGCGACTGATTCCCTGGTATTTCGAAAACAGAGCTTCGCACAAACTATTTAACAAACTAAGTGGCCAGGCTGACTACGGAGAGGCAATATCCTTTTGGTTCCAATATAATTGGAGACTGTTCAGAAAATCCAATAACCAAGTCCGTGTATAATTGTCTCTCTTAGACACCACCTAATGCTTGTGAATGAGTTTGATAAAAGTAGTATTATCTTATACCAAGTCCCCGGCAGTGGCGCCAAAAACTCACTCCTCCTTGATGACTGAAACGGACGGTTTTATTTCTGCGGTGTCGTTAGGCCGCAAGGCGTCAGAATCAACTATCAAGAGAGGGAGCAATAGTTTTAAATTTATATTTAAGGGGACCTAAATCGTACAACTCCTTATTATGAGTAAGGAAAGTATGACCTAGGGTCGTATTTTAAGATATCAGTAGAATCGAACTCATATTTAAAGCTTAAGATAATTCTAGGTGCAGGAGTAGTGGTTTGTTACCTAATTTTGGGTTTTCTAGTTTATAAGACAGATAAAGCAAATGCGATAAAATTTGTAATTTAGATAAGGTTAAAGAAGTGCATGCTATGATTTTATCAGTTACTTTGCCGGGATTATGGAATGTTGGCTCATGAATAGGCAGTGACCTTGTATTCATTACACTTGTCTTAAACGTCCCTGTCATATGACATGTCACTGGGTAATGTGATAGGCTTAAAGATTCTGAATAGACAGTAACGTCCCTTACCCCTGACGCCCGTGCAGTCTGACTACAAGCATACATGTTCAGATGGTTCATCCAATTGAGTGACTCGGTTGGGTGACGTATTAACATTCTACAATGGTCTAAACTTTCTTAAGCATAATAGGATACAAGGTTTTCCGTATCCGAGAGACGTGATGTGTTTTGATGCTTTCGTTAATGATTGGGTTTAAAGAATAGTTAGGCCCTTAAAAGAGTTCAACCATAAAGAACACCATGGTCAAGTCGGCTTTTGACTTCCATAAACACGTTCGGTTATCCTAACAGTCCAATCCTTTATGTGTTTAAAAAAATAGTTCCTTAATTAACCAAGAATCCCTCAAGCAGGGTGCAATGCTTAAGACCACGCTATGGTGAAGTGTACTAATCAGCACTAACCGGGTTCGATGGCCTTACTTAGCAGAGGTACAGCTTACAACAACCGTTGTGCTTCAACGTGCGCGTACGAAGTTTATATGCTTGGTGACTACACTAGCATGGTCCAGGACCGACAATGTACTAGGGGTCTAGTTAGATGTTTCACTACAAAAGAGTCCTCAGTCGGAATCCAAGGCTCGGTGGACTTACTACAACCGGTGTGCCTCAGTCAAACTTACATTGTATCCGATAGACTTCTCTTACCAAGGGATGACACAGATAGTGTACTCTGAATCGGGATTCACGACTTCCAAATAATAGAGCCAATAACTACGTTTGATTAGTTGGAAAAGTGATTGAGTTTAAAGCATGATCAGAAAGCATCTCAACAACATACACAAGCCATAATATTATTTCGGCATTATAACTGACTATATCATAACATACACTAAAGATAACTACTCGCTAATCATGGCAACAATATCACAAAGCATAATAATGGAAAACATTATATAAAGACAAAGGATAGAAGTGCCAGTAGATTAAACGAGTTCCGAATACAAAAGTGACAACTTCAAACTCCAGACCGCTCCTAATACAATCTTCGGTGTTCTTCTCTGGGTACTAGGTTTCTCGCACGGATTTGAAGACCTTGAAAGTATGACTAATATTGTAGAAAGAGAGAGAAAGAAGTGAATTGAAGTGTGTGTGAAAATGGATGACAAAGACCCTTTAAATAGACTGGAAATTTGCCTGCAAACGGCTGGCAGGCCGTTTGGCAAGCCGTTTGCAGTGCCCGTTTGCCAGCTTTGTCTATTTGCTGTGCCCGTTTGCTGTGCCCGTTTGGCAGGCCGTTTGCCATAGTGGCAGGCCGTTTGGCAAGCCATTTGGCCTGCCCTGGTTTGCTGAATTCACTGGATCATAACTTGATTTCTTGTCTTTCACCGTTTTCGCTCTAGAATCTTCGTTTTAGCTCCGATTCTCTTGATTCTTTTTGCAGGTGATCGTAATCACTTGTTCTTCAATTTTAGCAGACGAAGTGGGTATTTTGACGATTAAGTTTGGAACCTTATTGTTTTTGGGCCTCAATACCGAGGTGAAAATGTGGCTTTTTAGCCGATATCCGATCTGTTTAATTTCTGTAAGGACGCTGAGCTTGACATGCGTCCTTACCTCGAGGTGATGCTAAAGCTAGGTAATGTTCAATGTTACTGGCCTTGGACAGATAGGGTGCCAATGGTGATATGTAACGGAATGGGTATGCTCTTCATGTCGTAGCATCCTTTGTAAGTTTTCTCGTTTCAATGTTTAATATCTAACAATTGTGTTTGCTTGTAGAGATGGATTTCAGACAAGCTGTGCGCCACCCAAACATAGAAGGGCTCCGATTTAAAAGGGTACCCAAGTCCAAGCTTTCAGAAGGTGATCCCCAGAAGGAAGGGGAACAAGTCATCGAGTCATCGACAAACGCCACTACCGAAATGGGAGGTGTGACGCAAACGCAAACATCAATGCCCATCACTAATCCGGGACCAATATCCATCGCTGCTCTGGAACCGTCAGTGGGGCAGAAGCGTTGCAGCCCAGCAACATTTTTGGTAACTCCCTGCGGAAACAAAAGGCTGTAAAGCGCCAAGGAAATTGCAGAGAGCAACTAGACAAGTTTTCAACACGAGCCCAGCCAGGGTGGGTGCTATTACAATCTTGATAATGATGCTAATACATCACCAGGATCACAATAGCGAAAACTAATAAAAGTTATTGTTTCAGGGCGACAAAACAACCCACCAATCATCAATGTTGAGGACATCTCTCACGTCAAGGACAAGGCTGTCACGCTATCCAGTTTCGGTACCAGTTTCGGAGAGCAACAAAGCAGTCACCATAGTGGTTCACAGGAGATTCCACATACTTCTGGCTTTGGCAAACAGCCAACCTTCAGCCATCTCAACACTATTTGGGACGTGTCTAATAGCGACACGTACTCCTAATTCGAATATCTTCAACGGATCTAGTAACACCGTACTTTTTGCCTACACATTTTTTTTATAAAGACACTCACAGCGGAAGACTTATTAAATTACATATCATATATTATATACAAAAATGTATGATTACCCAAACTACTAGTGTTACGTTATCACTACAATCTTTCAAACATATTTTTTATTATAAAAACATAACGTGACATAAACAAGAGGACCGACAACCAGTAGCTGATCAAGCTAGAACCCACCGATAGCCCCCATTACTGAACCATCGGTATAGTCTTCCATACGTGACACACTCAACGTTCACACTATACCACCAATCAGTAACGCTTGGACCCAACACTATTACCTGACACCAAGGTAAATAGAGTTGACCTCTTACGTCGGGAACACCATCGACGTTACGTCAAAATACACCCTCGACGTCAGCACTGGGTGCGCACATAATCACATATAGTCACTGTACTGGTCACAGACTCTTAAACTGTGACAACCGGGAAATTTCCAATCAAATTTAAACTTTATCTTTATAATGTATCATATCGTATTTTAGTTGGTATTAGAGCGGTGGTCTTAGCGAACCAGGTCTTGCATTAGTGTGTCTAACTGATAGTTGATAAGATGCATTAGTAAGTCTGGACTTCGACCTTAGCTGTGTAGTGACCCGAACTTTTCCACGTTTATATATATATTAAATAAAATTGTTATTTACATGATTAAGTGTTTCCAACATGTTAAGCAATCAAACTTGTTAATACTTGATTAATTGAAATAGGTTTCATATAGACAATTGACCACCCAAGTTGACCGGTGATTCACGAACGTTAAAACTTGTAAAAACTATACGATGACATATATATGGTTATATATATAGTTAACATGATTTTATTATAAGTATGTATCTCATTAGGTATTTTAACAATGAGTTATATACATAAAAATGAGACTATTAATTTAAGAAACTCGAAAACGATATATATAACGATTATCGTTATAACAACGTCTTACTAGGTACATATGAATCATATTAAGATATTGATACACTTGGTTAATTATGTTAAAAGATAAGTAAATATATTATTAAGTGTATTAACAATGAAATACATATGTAAAAATAAGACTACTAACTTAATGATTTCGAAACGAGACATATATGTAACGATTATCGTTGTAACGAAATTTAACTGTATATATATCATACTAAGATATATTATATATCATAATATCATGATAATATAACAATTTAACATCTCATTTGTTATAATAAATAATGGGTTAACAACATTCAACAAGATCGTTAACCTAAAGGTTTCAAAAAAACATTTACATGTAACGACTAACGATGACTTAACGACTCAGTTAAAATGTATATACATGTAGTGTTTTAATATGTATTCATAAACTTTTGAAAGACTTAAAGACACTTATCAAAATACTTCTACTTAACAAAAATGCTTACAATTACATCCTCGTTCAGTTTCATCAACAATTCTACTCGTATGCACCCGTATTCGTACTCGTACAATACACAGATTTTAGATGTATGTACTATTGGTATATACACTCCAATGATCAGCTCTTAGCAGCCCATGTGAGTCACCTAACACATGTGGGAACCATCATTTGGCAACTAGCATGAAATATCTCATAAAATTACAAAAATATGAGTAATCATTCATGACTTATTTACATGAAAACAGAATTACATATCCTTTATATCTAATCCATACACCAACGACCAAAAACACCTACAAACACTTTCATTCTTCAATTTTTTTCATCTAATTGATCTCTCTCAAGTCCTATCTTCAAGTTCTAAGTCTTCTTCATAAATTCCAAAAGTTCTAGTTTCATAAAATCCAGAATACTTCCAAGATTGCAAGTTTACTTCCAAGTTTTCTAAATCCATTCCAAGTAATCATCCAAGATCAAGAAACCTTTGTTACTTACAGTAGTTTATCTTTCTAATACAAGGTAATAATCATATTCAAACTTTAATTCAATTTCTATAACTATAACAATCTTATTTCGAGTGGAAATCTTACTTGATATTGTTTTCGTGTCATGATTCTACTTCAAGAACTTTCAAGCCACCCAAGGATCCTTTGAAGCTAGATCTATTTTTCTCATTTCCAGTAGGTTTATCCAAGGAACTTGAGGTAGTAATGATGTTCATAACATCATTCGATTCATACATATAAAGCTATCTTATTCGAAGGTTTAAACTTGTAATCACTAGAACATAGTTTAGTTAATTCTAAACTTGTTCGCAAATAAAAGTTAATCTTTCTAACTTGACTTTTAAAATCAACTAAACACATGTTCTATATCTATATGATATGCTAACTTAATGATTTAAAACCTGAAAACACGAAAAACACCGTAAAATCGGATTTAAGCCTTCGTAGTAACACCTCGGGCTGTTTTGGGTTAGTTAATTAAAAACTATGATAAACTTTGATATAAAAGTTGTTATTCTGGGAAAATGATTTTTATTATGAACATGAAACTATATCCAAAAATTAAACTCAAAGTGGAAGTATGTTTTCTAAAATGGTCACCTAGTCGTCGTTCTTTCGACTGAAATGACTACCTTTACAAAAACGACTTGTAACTTATTTTTCCGACTATAAACCTATACTTTTTCTGTTTAGATTCATAAAATAGAGTTCAATATGAAACCATAGCAATTTGATTCACTCAAAACGGATTTAAAATGAAGAAGTTATGGGTAAAACAAGATTGGATAATTTTTCTCATTTTAGCTACGTGAAAATTGGTAACAAATCTATTCCAACCATAACTTAATCAACTTGTATTGTATATTATGTAATCTTGAGATACCATAGACACGTATACAATGTTTCGACCTATCATGTCGACACATCTATATATATTTCGAAACAACCATAGACACTCTATATGTGAATGTTGGAGTTAGCTATACAGGGTTGAGGTTGATTCCAAAATATATATAGTTTGAGTTGTGATCAATACTGAGATACGTATACACTGGGTCGTGGATTGATTCAAGATAATATTTATCGATTTATTTCTGTACATCTAACTGTGGACAACTAGTTGTAGGTTACTAAAGAGGACAGCTGACTTGATAAACTTAAAACATCAAAATGTATTAAAAGTATTGTAAATATATTTTGAATATACTTTGATATATATGTATATATTTTTATAGGTTCGTGAATCAACCAGTGGCCAAGTCTTACTTCCCGATGAAGTAAAAATCCGTGAAAGTGAGTTATAGTCTCACTTTTAAAATCTAATATTTTTGGGATGAGAATACATGCAAGTTTTATAAATGATTTACAAAATAGACACAAGTACGTGAAACTACATTCTATGGTTGAATTATCAAAATCGAATATGCCCCTTTTTATTAAGTCTGGTAATCTAAGAATTAGGAAACAGACACCCTCATTGACACGAATCCTAAAGATAGATCTATTGGGCTTAACAAACCCCATCCAAAGTACCGGATGCTTTAGTACTTCGAAATTTATATCATATCCGAAGGTTATCCCGGAATGATGGGGATATTCTTAAATATGCATCTTGTTAATGTCGGTTACCAGGTGTTCACCATATGAATGATTTTTATCTCTATGTATGGGATGTGTATTGAAATATGAAATCTTGTGGTCTATTATTATGATTTGATAATATATAGGTTAAACCTATAACTCACCAACATTTTTGTTGACGTTTTAAGCATGTTTATTCTCAGGTGATTATTAAGAGCTTCCGCTGTCGCATACTTAAATAAGGATGAGATTTGGAGTCCATGCTTGTATAATATTGTGTAAAAACTGCATTCAAGAAACTTATTTCGTTGTAACATATTTGTATTGTAAACCATTATGTAATGGTCGCGTGTAAACAAGATATTTTAGATTATCATTATTTGATAATCAACGTAAAGCTTTTTAAACCTTTATTGATGAAATAAAGGTTATGGTTTGTTTTAAAATGAATGCAGTCTTTGAAAAATGTCTCATATAGAGGTCAAAACCTCGCAACGAAATCAATTAATATGGAACGTTTTTAATCAATAAGAACGGGACATTTCAGTTGGTATCCGAGCGTTGGTCTTAGAGAACCAGAAATTTGCATTAGTGTGTCTTATCGAGTTTGTTAGGATGCATTAGTGAGTCTGGACTTTGACCGTGTTTTCTTTAAAAATGATTGCTTAACATTTTTGTTGAAAACTATATATTATTAACATGTATATATTATGTGATATATTAATCTCTTAACATGTTTGATATTGTGTGATAGATGTCTACCTCTAGCACAAATCCCATTGACTCACCTAATAATAATGAAGAGTCGAATATATATTGGACTGATTCACAAGTTCCCGAAGAAGAACCGGAAGAAGAATCAGAACCGGAAGAAGAATCAGAACCGGAAGAGGAGGAACCGGAGGAGGAAATAGAACCGGTGGGGGAAATAATAAAACGGTTAAGTAAAAGAAAATCCTCAACCAACCGACCAAGGTTAATTATGGTCAATGGTGTTTTCGCCAAGGAAGCAAAATATTGGGAGGATTACCAATTCTCCGATGAATCGGATTCAGACGAGAATTCCGATGATGTTATAGAAATTACCCAAACTGAATTTAAAAAGGCAAAAGAAAATAATAAGGGAAAGGGCATAAAAATAGAGAAATCTAATTCCAACCCCGATGAACTTTATATGTATCGTCAACCCCCGAAGCCCTTAAGTTGTAACAATGACCCGGGAACCTCTAAACCACCAGGTTTTTCTAAACCGTTGTGGAAAACGACAGCTCGTATTAGGGGAACATCATATATCCCTAGAAACTTGGCAAAACGAACCAAAACCGAAGAAGAAGAAATGAGAGAGTCGGAATAAAATAGTTGTATTCGTGTCTATTTTATAGTATAAAAACACAAAATGGATAGACAACCCAATATGTTAAGAGACCTACCCGGAGACATGATTGATGAAATCTTGTCTATAGTCGGTCAGAATTCTTCGGCACAACTATTTACGGCGAAATCAGTTTGTAAGACATTCGAAGAACGTTCCAAGAATGTCTTGGTTTATAAGAGACTTTCGTTTGAAAGATGGGGGATATCACATTGGGAAACCCATAAGTTACGATGTGTTTACTTTGACGCATATATTGCGGGGAACCCAAATGCTATTTTACGCAACGGGTTAAGAAATTATTTTGACTCAATGTATCCGAATATAGGACTTCATGATTTAGAAAAAGCGGCTAACATGCAACATAAAGAAGCATGCTATGCTTATGGGTTAGTAATGTTCGCTTCTCACCAAAGTGAGAAAAAGAACATCGGGCTACAACTATTAAACAAAACGTTCCCACAAGTGACGGAGTCGGTAATTGGGGTAAGAAATGAGGTTTTTAGGTTATTACGAGACTGTTGGTCATTACGTAACCCTCGTCCCTTTGACGACGTTACAACACGCTGTCTTATCAACGACCATAACAGTTATGTTCCACAAGACCAAGGATGGGAAGTAGTCCTAGTAAAACCAGAATGCATGACTTGTTTCTGGACGTATGAATTACGTGTCTTTGTTGCCTTTGCTGAACGCCTTATTTATTAACTAGAATTATCTTCACAACTATCTTGTATCAAAGTTATTGTGTGCTATATTTCATGCTTTATGTAAAATAAGCGGTATTATAAGTTTGTAAAATATTGTATAAAAGTTTGAACGCGAAATATTATTATAATCAGTTTTTCATATAGAATTGTAGTAGTTGAATTGTATATTAGCTACTAAGTATGAACTTAACGGGTAGGTACTACTCGAATTTAAACTTATAAAACGCTAATATGAAGAAAAAGCTTTTATAAATGAGTTCATATTATGCTACGAAATACTATTAACTACTCTTAATATTCTGTATGATTAACTTGTTCCATTTGACTATTTTGAAGGAAATGGCACCGACTACTCGACACACCGTGAATATGAATGAAGAGGAATTCTGTACTTTTCTAGCTTCAAACATAGCCGCAGTACAGGCTGCGCTACATACCAACAATAACCTTGGATCTAGCAGTACATGAAATCGTGTAGGATGCACCTACAAAGAATTCACTGCCTGCAAATCTTTGGAATTTGATGGAACCGAAGGACCGATCGGATTGAAACGGTGGACCGAGAAGGTCGAATCGGTGTTTGCCATAAGTAAGTGTACTGAAGAGGACAAAGTGAAGTACGCTACGCATACCTTCACAGGTTCTGCGTTAACATGGTGGAATACCTATCTAGAGTAAGTGTGACAAGTTGATGCGTACGCACTACCGTGGTCAGCATTCAAGCACTTGATGAACGAGAAGTACCGTCCCAGAACCGAGGTCAATAAGCTCAAGACAGAACTTAGAGGGTTACGAACCCAAGGATTTGATATTACCACGTACGAAAGACGATTCACAGAATTATGCCTATTGTGTCCGGGAGCGTTCGAAGATGAGGAAGAGAAGATCGACGCGTTTGTGAAAGGATTACCGGAAAGAATCCAAGAAG
Source organism: Rutidosis leptorrhynchoides (assembly GCF_046630445.1). Lineage (NCBI taxonomy): Eukaryota > Viridiplantae > Streptophyta > Magnoliopsida > Asterales > Asteraceae > Rutidosis > Rutidosis leptorrhynchoides. The sequence continues at coordinate 442,578,447 of NC_092335.1, read as the reverse complement.
ATATAAGTTCACACGAGCCCACCTCCATACAACAGGCATGTAGAATGGCTCACAAACTAGTGAACTAGATTGAAGAAAGAATTAAAGAACAGACTGCTGAAGAGGCCAATGTGAAGCAAGTCAAAAGAAAGTAGGAGGAAAACGGTGATAAGAATCACCAATACAACAACAACAGCAATTACAACAATAATCGCAACAACTATCCTAACAATCGCAACATCAATCGCAACTACAACAAACGGCCCAACAACAACAACAACAACAACAACAACAACAACAACAACAACAACAACAACAACAACAACAACAACAACAACAACAACAACAACAACTACAACTACAACAATCATCCCAACAACAATAACAACCGCAACAACAACAACAATCAGAAGCAGCTATGCCAAAGGTGTGAAAAGTATCACTCGGGGTTCTGCACCAAATTTTGCAACAAGTGTAAAAGAAATGGTCATAGCGCGGCGAAGTGTGAGGTCTACGGACCAGGGGTTAACAGAACGAAAGGAACAAATGGTGTCGGAACGAGTAATGGCGGAGCAAGTAGTGTCGGAGCAAGTTATGCCAATGTAGTTTGTTATAAATGTGGAAAATCGGGCCACATTATTAGAAATTGCCCGAACCAGGAGAACACGAATGGACAAGGCCGCGGAAGAGTTTTCAATATTAATGCGGCAGAGGCACATGAAGACCCGGAGCTTGTTACGGGTACGTTTCTTATTGACAATAAATCTGCTTACGTTTTATTTGATTCGGGTGCGGATAGAAGCTATATGAGTAGAGATTTTTGTGCTAAATTAAGTTGTCCATTGACGCAGTTGGATAGTAAATTTTTACTTGAATTAGCAAACGGTAAATTAATTTCAGCAGATAATATATGCCAGAATCGAGAAATTAAACTGGGTAGCGAAATATTTAAGATTGATTTGATACCAGTAGAGTTAGGGAGTTTTGATGTAATAGTTGGCATGGACTGGCTGAAGAAGGTGAAATCAGAGATCGTATGTTATAAAAATGTAATTCGCATTGTACGAGAAGAAGGAGAACCCTTAATGGTGTACGGAGAAAAGGGCAACATGAAGCTACATCTTATTAGTAATTTGAAGGCACAAAAAAAAATAAGAAAAGGTTGCTATGCTATTCTAGCACACGTCGAGAAAGTACAAACTAAAGAAAAGAGCATCAATGATGTTCCCGTCGCAAAAGAATTTCCCGATGTATTTCCGAAAGAATTACCGGGATTACCCCCACATCGATCCGTTGAATTTCAAATAGATCTTGTACCAGGAGCTGCACCAATAGCTCGTGCTCCTTACAGACTCGCACCCAGCGAGATGAAAGAACTGCAAAGCCAATTACAAGAACTTTTAGAGCGTGGTTTCATTCGACCAAGCACATCACCGTGGGGAGCTCCTGTTTTGTTTGTCAAGAAGAAAGATGGTACATTCAGGTTGTGTATCGACTACCGAGAGTTGAACAAACTTACCATCAAGAACCGCTACCCACTACCGAGAATCGACGACTTATTTGTTCAACTACAAGGCTCGTCTGTTTATTCAAAGATTGACTTACGTTCCGGGTATCATCAAATGCGGATGAAAGAAGATGATATTCCAAAGACTGCTTTCTGAACACGTTACGGTCATTACGAGTTTATGGTCAGGCCGTTTGGTTTAACTAATGCACCAGCTGTGTTCATGGACCTTATGAAACGAGTGTGTGGACCATACCTTGACAAGTTTGTCATTGTTTTCATTGATGACATACTTATTTACTCAAAGAATGACCAAGAACACGGTGAACATTTGAGAAAGGTGTTAGAAGTATTGAGGAAGGAAGAATTGTATGCTAAATTTTCAAAGTGTGCATTTTGGTTGGAAGAAGTTCAATTCCTCGGTCACATAGTGAACAAAGAAGGTATTAAGGTGGATCCGGCAAAGATAGAAACTGTTAAAAAGTGGGAAACCCCGAATACTCCGAAACATATACGCCAGTTTTTAGGACTAGCTGGTTACTACAGAAGGTTCATCCAAGACTTTTCCAGAATAGCAAAACCCTTGACTGCATTAACGCATAAAGGGAAGAAATTTGAATGGAAGGATGAACAAGAGAAAGCGTTTCAGTTATTGAAGAAAAAGCTAACTACGGCACCTATATTGTCATTGCCTGAAGGGAATGATGATTTTGTGATTTATTGTGACGCATCAAAGCAAGGTCTCGGTTGTGTATTAATGCAACGAACGAAGGTGATTGCTTATGCGTCTAGACAATTGAAGATTAACGAACAAAATTATATGACGCATGATTTGGAATTAGGCGCGGTTGTTTTTGCATTAAAGACTTGGAGGCACTACTTATATGGGGTCAAAAGTATTATATATACCGACCACAAAAGTCTTCAACACATATTTAATCAGAAACAACTGAATATGAGGCAGCGTAGGTGGATTGAATTGTTGAATGATTACGACTTTGAGATTCGTTACCACCCGGGGAAGGCAAATGTGGTAGCCGACGCCTTGAGCAGGAAGGACAGAGAACCCATTCGAGTAAAATCTATGAATATAATGATTCACAATAACCTTACTACTCAAATAAAGGAGGCGCAACAAGGAGTTTTAAAAGAGGGAAATTTAAAGGATGAAATACCCAAAGGATCGGAGAAGCATCTTAATATTCAGGAAGACGGAACCCGGTATAGGGCTGAAAGGATTTGGGTACCAAAATTTGGAGATATGAGAGAAATGGTACTTAGAGAAGCTCATAAAACCAGATACTCAATACATCCTAGAACGGGGAAGATGTACAAGGATCTCAAGAAACATTTTTGGTGGCCGGGTATGAAAGTCGATGTTGCTAAATACATAGGAGAATGTTTGACGTGTTCTAAGGTCAAAGCTGAGCATCAGAAACCATCAGGTCTACTTCAACAACCCGAAATCCCAGAATGGAAATGGGAAAACATTACCATGGATTTCATTACTAAATTGCCAAGGACTGCAAGTGGTTATGATACTATTTGGGCAATAGTTGATCGTCTCACCAAGTCAGCACACTTCCTGCCAATAAGAGAAGATGACAAGATGGAGAAGTTAGCACGACTGTATTTGAAGGAAGTCGTCTCCAGACATGGAATACCAATCTCTATTATCTCTGATAGGGATGGCAGATTTATTTCAAGATTCTGGAAGACATTACAGCAAGCATTGGGAACTCGTCTAGACATGAGTACTGCCTATCATCTACAAACTGATGGGCAGAGCGAAAGGACGATACAAATGCTTGAAGACATGCTACGAGCTTGTGTTATTGATTTCGGAAACAGTTGGGATCGACATCTACCGTTAGCAGAATTTTCCTACAACAACAGCTACCATTCAAGCATTGAGATGTCGCCGTTTAAAGCACTTTATGGTAGAAAGTGCAGGTCTCCGATTTGTTGGAGTGAAGTGGGGGTTAGACAGATTACGGGTCCGGAGATAATACAAGAAACTACCGAGAAAATCATCCAAATTCAACAAAGATTGAAAACTGCCCAGAGTCGACAAAAGAGCTACGCGGACAGTAAAAGAAAAGATAATGAGTTTGAAATTGGAGAAATGGTCATGCTTAAGGTTTCACCTTGGAAAGGCGTTGTTCGATTTGGTAAACGGGGGAAACTAAATCCAAGGTACATTGGACCATTCAAGATTATAGATCGTGTCGGACCAGTAGCTTACCAACTGGAGCTACCTCAACAACTCGCGACTGTACATAACACTTTCCACGTCTCAAATTTGAAGAAATGTTTTGCTAAAGAAGATCTCACTATTCCGTTGGACGAAATCCAAATCAATGAAAAACTTCAATTCATTGAAGAACCCGTCGAAATAATGGATCGTGAGGTTAAGAGACTTAAACAAAACAAGATACCGATTGTTAAGGTTCGATGGAATGCTCGTAGAGGACCCGAGTTCACCTGGGAGCATGAAGATCAGATGAAGAAGAAATACCGCATTTATTTCCAGAAGATACGTCAACACCTCTAACTGCTTAAAATTTCGGGACGAAATTTATTTAACGGGTAGGTACTGTAGTGACCCGAACTTTTCCATGTTTATATATATATTAAATGAAATTGTTATTTACATGATTAAGTGTTTCCAACATGTTAAGCAATCAAACTTGTTAAGACTTGATTAATTGAAATAGGTTTCATATAGACAATTGACCACCCAAGTTGACCGGTGATTCACGAACGTTAAAACTTGTAAAAACTATACGATGACATATATATGGTTATATATATAGTTAACATGATTTTATTATAAGTATGTATCTCATTAGGTATTTTAACAATGAGTTATATACATAAAAATGAGACTATTAATTTGAGAAACTCAAAAACGATTTATATAACAATTATCGTTATAACAACGTCTTACTAGGTACATATGAATCATATTAAGATATTGATACACTTGGTTAATTATGTTAAATGATAAGTAAATATATTATTAAGTGTATTAACAATGAAATACATATGTAAAAATAAGACTACTAACTTAATGATTTCGAAACGAGACATATATGTAACGATTATCGTTGTAACGACATTTAACTGTATATATATCATACTAAGATATATTATATATCATAATATCATGATAATATAACAATTTAACATCTCATTTGTTATAATAAACAATGGGTTAACAACATTCAACAAGATCGTTAACCTAAAGGTTTCAAAACAACATTTACATGTAACGACTAACGATGACTTAACGACTCAGTTAAAATGTATATACATGTAGTGTTTTAATATGTATTCATACACTTTTGAAAGACTTAAAGACACTTATCAAAATACTTCTACTTAACAAAAATGCTTACAATTACATCCTCGTTCAGTTTCATCAACAATTCTACTCGAATGCACCCGTATTCGTACTCGTACAATACACAGCTTTTAGATGTATGTACTATTGGTATATACACTCCAATGATCAGCTCTTAGCAGCCCATGTGAGTCACCTAACACATGTGGGAACCATCATTTGGCAACTAGCATGAAATATCTCATAAAATTACAAAAATATGAGTAATCATTCATGACTTATTTACATGAAAACAGAATTACATATCCTTTATATCTAATCCATACACCAACGACCAAAAACACCTAAAAACACTTTCATTCTTCAATTTTTTTCATCTAATTGATCTCTCTCAAGTCCTATCTTCAAGTTCTAAGTCTTCTTCATAAATTCCAAAAGTTCTAGTTTCATAAAATCCAGAATACTTCCAAGATTGCAAGTTTACTTCCAAGTTTTCTAAATCCATTCCAAGTAATCATCCAAGATCAAGAAACCTTTGTTACTTACAGTAGTTTATCTTTCTAATACAAGGTAATAATCATATTCAAACTTTAATTCAATTTCTATAACTATAACAATCTTATTTCGAGTGGAAATCTTACTTGAAATTGTTTTCGTGTCATGATTCTGCTTCAAGAACTTTCAAGCCACCCAAGGATCCTTTGAAGCTAGATCTATTTTTCTCATTTCCAGTAGGTTTATCCAAGGAACTTGAGGTAGTAATGATGTTCATAACATCATTCGATTCATACATATAAAGCTATCTTATTCGAAGGTTTAAACTTGTAATCACTAGAACATAGTTTAGTTAATTCTAAACTTGTTCGCAAATAAAAGTTAATCTTTCTAACTTGACTTTTAAAATCAACTAAACACATGTTCTATATCTATATGATATGCTAACTTAATGATTTAAAACCTGAAAACACGAAAAACACCGTAAAATCGGATTTAAGCCTTCGTAGTAACACCTCGGGCTGTTTTGGGTTAGTTAATTAAAAACTATGATAAACTTTGATATAAAAGTTGTTATTCTGGGAAAATGATTTTTATTATGAACATGAAACTATATCCAAAAATTAAACTCAAAGTGGAAGTATGTTTTCTAAAATGGTCACCTAGTCGTCGTTCTTTCGACTGAAATGACTACCTTTACAAAAACGACTTGTAACTTATTTTTCCGACTATTAACCTATACATTTTCTGTTTAGATTCATAAAATAGAGTTCAATATGAAACCATAGCAATTTGATTCACTCAAAACGGATTTAAAATGAAGAAGTTATGGGTAAAACAAGATTGGATAATTTTTCTCATTTTAGCTACGTGAAAATTGGTAACAAATCTATTCCAACCATAACTTAATCAACTTGTATTTTATATTATGTAATCTTGAGATACCATAGACATGTATACAATGTTTCGACCTATCATGTCGACACATCTATATATATTTCGGAACAACCATAGACACTCTATATGTGAATGTTGGAGTTAGCTATACAGGGTTGAGGTTGATTCCAAAATATATATAGTTTGAGTTGTGATCAATACTGAGATACGTATACACTGGGTCGTGGATTGATTCAAGATAATATTTATCGATTTATTTCTGTACATCTAACTGTGGACAACTAGTTGTAGGTTACTAATGAGGACAGCTGACTTAATAAACTTAAAACATCAAAATGTATTAAAAGTATTGTAAATATATTTTGAACATACTTTGATATATATGTATATATTGTTATAGGTTCGTGAATCAACCAGTGGCCAAGTCTTACTTCCCGATGAAGTAAAAATCCGTGAAAGTGAGTTATAGTCCCACTTTTAAAATCTAATATTTTTGGGATGAGAATACATGCAGGTTTTATAAATGATTTACAAAATAGACACAAGTACGTGAAACTACATTCTATGGTTGAATTATCGAAATCGAATATGCCCCTTTTTATTAAGTCTGGTAATCTAAGAATTAGGGAACAGACACCCTAATTGACGCGAATCCTAAAGATAGATCTATTGGGCTTACCAAACCCCATCCAAAGTACCGGATGCTTTAGTACTTCGAAATTTATATCTTATCCGAAGGGTGTCCCGGAATGATGGGGATATTCTTAAATATGCATCTTGTTAATGTCAGTTACCAGGTGTTCACCATATGAATGATTTTTATCTCTATGTATGGGATGTGTATTGAAATATGAAATCTTGTGGTCTATTATTATGATTTGATAATATATAGGTTAAACCTATAACTCACCAACATTTTTGTTGACGTTTTAAGTATGTTTATTCTCAGGTGATTATTAAGAGCTTTCGCTGTCGCATACTTAAATAAGGACGAGATTTGGAGTCCATGCTTGTATAATATTGTGTAAAAACTGCATTCAAGAAAATTATTTCGTTGTAACATATTTGTATTGTAAACCATTATGTAATGGTCGCGTGTAAACAAGATATTTTAGATTATCATTATTTGATAATCTACGTAAAGCTTTTTAAACCTTTATTGATGAAATAAAGGTTATGGTTTGTTTTAAAATGAATGCAGTCTTTGAAAAATGTCTCATATAGAGGTCAAAACCTCGCAATGAAATCAATTAATATGGAATGTTTTTAATCAATAAGAACGGGACATTTCAAGCTGCATGTCAAAAAGTTTTGCTTATCATTTCTTGTCGGAAATTACCTGCTTATCATCCTTAGTCTAGACACGTCTTACTGCATTGATTGCATGAATATTGTATAGACAAAATTCATATCTTAGCGTATCTGTTACTGTAAACTTTGCCTGACATATTCCGTAAATTCCTCCGTAATCTACGAAATCTTTTACTCTATATATATATATAGATATTCTATGTAATTAGAATATCATCTGATAGCCGGAAATCATTTCATATCAAAAAATCTCTTATTCAATCATACGAAATGGAACTAGCCACTAGTTCAAGTCCCTCGAATTCCGATATGGAGTTTCACTCGAGCTCTGAAAGTAGATGAATTGGGGATGGGTTCGTAGTTTACTTAATCATTGGAGATAAGAAGAAAGCGATCCCTTTCATCCACCACATTGCCCTCTTGACGATGAACCTGAAGCACTTACCGGCGAGCCTGTTCGAGACACCATTTTATCTCTCATTTCCAGAGTATCTCGTCATGATTATATACTATCTCAGATTCTAGATCTTATTCATCCAATCATCCGAACCGACAACCACCCCGGTATAATAGAAGAAGTCAACGAGCTTCGTGCTCGGGTAGTGACTTTAGAGAATATAGTGCAAAGATTACAAGCACCAGCAGCAACACCGGTATCAACAGTACCACCATCATCAACGCCAAGAGTACCATTACCACCATCAACCACAACCGCGTCATAAACCTCAACTTTACAATCTGTCCCACAAGCACCAATGTCATACGCCCTATAAATACCAAGGAATACCAATAACAACAAACGATGAAGTATTGAATCATAACTTCATTGTAGAAACATTCTGCGGCGATTATGTAATTTCAAAAGTCTTAGAAATTATTTATTCAAACCACAAATCAGATGAATGGATAGAAATAACAGAGAATAGAAACCCTGAAAAGAATGAAACGTGAATTAAAAGCTAGACTTATTTTACCAGCAGCATCAACAGTACCATCAGCATCGTCAACATCAGCAGCATTTACAACATCACAAGTTCAACCAGATCCATAATCACCGCAAATATCATCACAAATCAACAACGAGTATATCGTATCAACGAGTTATGAAGTATTAACTCATTTCCTCTGAAGTATTTATATGTATATTTTATATATATATAAAATTTTTAAAACACAATATATCTTTTCGTACTAAGCTATTATGTATGAATTGAAAAAGGGTAGATACTACTCGGATTAATTCATATTCATATTACTAATATACTATAATGTACATCATTCGTTAACAACTTAACCATCGTTAACTACAATCTCTGTTTCAACTCAATATATTCCATTTCATAACAAACCAAGTGTATTATTCAATTATAAGTTTGATTTTACACTTTCATTTTCGATATGCTCGAAACTCCCTAGAAAACATCATCGTATCTTACGAAGTTCACAAGAATTCCACGAACATCAACATCCTTCACCGAGGAATATCAATTAGTATCAATAATGAAGTACTAATTATATTAGTGAAACACTCTGCGAAAATTATGTAATGTTTTAGAGATTATTCATTTCCAATTCCAGCCGAAAATCAAATGAGTTTAACTCAGCAAATCTGCATTACATCTTAAGAAAATATACATACATATATATTTTTATAGAGACCGTAATAAAATTCATTTGTACAAAAATGTTAATTGTGAAAAAAAAATTTAACGGGTAGGTAATACCCGAGAGATATATAAATTCACAATTAATATGTTACATTCTTCGAATCTGATTCAGCAATCATTAACTATACTCACTACTTTCACAACAATATACATTCTTTCATAGAAATCAGAACAACCATTCTCATCCAGATTTAGTTACATATTCTGACTTTAACAGATCAGAATCCAAATCTAGATATAACCGATATCATCATTCTTAGATTCCTACATCTTTCAAATCTATACTTTGACTTCAAAATTGTGCTAGAACATTACTACTATTCATTAAACCCATAAAACAATTTTTGTATCATTCAAAGTTCATTACAATCTACATTCAAACCCTTCATGATTCTTGAAAACACCTCAATTAAGAAACAATCGAGATGATGATTCAACCACATGTTATCCACAGTCATGCACTTGGAAAACTCCCGGAACCTAAGTGGAAGTTTAACACATATCTGCGCCAGATCCTTTGGCATTTATTAGATAAAATAACTTCGTGATTCTTTTTCAAAGTAGCAAGTTCTGTCACAGCTCCAGCAAGTCAACTTCGATTTTTCATCTGGAGAAGCCTTATTATAACCCAGATATATACGATTACCCTTTTGTTACCAGAAAAAAGAAAAAAAACCTTTTATATTCCACGACATTATCAGCAGATGTACCAGCAACTTCGTTACCCTTTGGCGTAAGCCTCTCCGAAAATTCATTATATGTAACCATTGAAACCCCATCATCTACTCGTCTGCATCCTGTAACAATAATTGCCATACCAACTATCGGAAATCATCCATCATCAATCTCGAATCTCGCAGCTTTTTCGCTTCAACAGTTTATATATACATATAACGACTATCTCCTAAACTTACATACTTCGAATGTGAAGTTTCTGAAAAACACCCTAAACCGCGAACTAGTTCTCTGAATTTTGGAAAAATGCTGATGAAGTAGCAAAAACTGTAGATGACCTTAACAGTCTAAAGTTTGATGATAAAGAATAGTGTGTTGACAAAACTCAGAAAAGTTAGAACTGAAAAACGGACTGAGCAAACCATGAAGGAGGCTGTGGACAAATCACAATGACTAAACCTGTCTTCAAAGAATCCAAATGATTCAGTGTCTGCTGAAATCTTTAGCAAATACCTTGCTCCTTACTCTAAACTCTTGCAGACAATATATCGTCATCATCCTCTAATCTTATATATCTTTCATTATAAATATCTTCGATGTTTCTGAAGATATCTTCATAATTATTGTTATCCGAGATCATTTACCTCTTCGCGCTATCTGTGTTACCTCATAAAAGAAACTATTTTAGTTTCTAAATTCTGAAACCTTCGAGTTTAAATTATGAATGATTTTGAAGTAGTGTTGGGAACTGAAGCATGAGTTAGTATAATATAATGACACTTGATCAATGTGATTATATTACAGTAAGTCATGATGAGTTTCTAAATGGAACGTGATGATTCACAGACCATACCATCATCATGTGCCATGTTACACGACTCTTGTATTCTATTTAACCTCTAAAATATCAAGAAAATATTTTCTTGATGATTCGGTCTTTTTCGGATATTCTGGTAATTTGACAAATCAAATCGTGCTACTACCTTCCCTTTCTACTTTGTATATCATGATAATTCGAAACTCCATACCTACAAATTCTGGACCATTACTTGCGAAAAGAAAACAAAAGCATGAAGCTCCGAAATAGAAAGGGGAGTATAAATCGCAGCACACAGAAAAGATCATTAACAGTAGATGTCAATAATTATGGAAATACAAATGAAAGGATGGATTATGAAAATCACTACCCCAAGAGCGAAGTAGAAGTAAACATACTCCTCCTGTGGGAGTTGGAATAGGAGGATGATTGTTGTGATAGTCATAATAAGATCAAGGATCAGAACTGGATGGAGCATATTGACGAATACTTTAAAGTATGAAATAAGGGAAAAAGAATAGAAGGTATGAGCTGTGAAAATAAGGAAACGAAGAGGGTGGATTTATAGTGAAATATTAGACGGAGCAATTGAGACAGATCACCGCGTTTAACCAAAGAGGATTCTAATTTCCTTAATTACCGAAGAACAAAATCTTATTACGAAGATTTCCTTTAAATCCCTTAAATTTCAGAAATCAACCGTGACTACGTCACTGGTTAAAACGAATCTGCATTTACTTATTTCACTCTTTTGTGATAACTTCACTCGTACGCTCCACATAAATAAATTATTTTTTCCATGTTACCCGCTGATGATAAAACTCTAATTTTCAACTCGTATGCGTCATGAAAACATATTTATTGTCAGCCATGACCATCCCAATTAAATTTCGAGACGAAATTTCTTTAACGGGTAGGTACTGTGACAACCCGGAAATTTCCGACCAAATTTAAACTTTATCTTTATATTATTCCGACACGATAAGAAAGTTTGTTAAGTTGAATTTCAATAATTTTAAACTGTGTTCATACATTCATTTAACCTCGACCAAATTTCGACGATTCATGAACCATTATACAAATGGATATGATTGTATATATATATATATATATATATATATATATATATATATATATATATATATATATATATATATTATAACTTGAAAACGTAAACAAAGTATTAGGTATAATACTTTACATGATCGTATTTACCGATGGAATTAAAAGATGATACCAAATGATTGAGTTATCAGATACATTGTGTTATGATTACAGAATTTTATTATTTTAGGATAAACTTATGAACTCACCAATCTTTTGGTTGACACTTTAAAGCATGTTTATTCTCAGGTAATAAAGAAATCTTCCGCTGTGCATTTGCTCATTTTAGAGATATTACTTGGAGTCAGTCATGACATATTTCAAAAGACGTTGCATTCGAGTCATTGGTTACAACAAGATTATTATTAAGGCATTTATAGTTTGGATATATTATGAAATGGTATGCATACCTTTCAGCTTTCGATGTAATGAAAGTTTGTCTTTTAAAAACGAATGCAATTTTTGTAAAATGTATCATATAGAGGTCAAATACCTCGCAATGAAATCAATTATTATGTAACGTTTATAATCGATATGAACAGGGCATTTCATAAACAGTCTAGTCATAAGCATGGCACAGATCACTACACTTGTCACTGTATAATCATGTCCATAAAGATAGTCCCACTCACCTGGAAGCACAATTTCTCAGTTGTCTTATATCACTGAGCCTTCACCTTTCCATTTATCACCCGAGAATATCATTTTTCTAGTTAGTACACTTTTCAATTAAATTACACATTAGAATAAATAACACAGCAATACAGTAAATGGGTCGGAATTGCACTTGACCCAAACATACAAACACTGTCACTCGCACGGATGAGGTATCACTCGTGCGTCTGACTATGCTCACTTGTACAAGTGAGTATCCTCGCTCACACGACTGACATATCACTTGTACTAGTGATTATCAAACTCACTCGCACGGTTTATTATCTCACTCACACGAATGGACACTTCACTCGTACGGGTGAGTGCCTCAAACGCACGGTTGAGCATAAACAGCAGCAGACCTGCAATTCAAGCTTTTTACACCCAACCCAAAGTTTTATTTAGTGTTTAAAACCTTATCATTAGAAAATAGACCTCAAGATGATTCTAACGATAGTTTATTTATCAAAAACGGAGTTATAGTATGAAAGTTACACCCTCTTCAATTTTACCAAAAGCTGGCTACTGCTCAACCGTGTGGTTGACCCCTCAACTGTACGGTTGAGCCCTTAAAAGTGTTCTCAACCGCGTGGTTGAGCTGCCAATCGTGTGGATGCTAAAGAACAACATTAGCTCGCTGTTTTTGAGTTTTTTACACCTAAAACTCGATTCTGCTTGTTTTGATCAATCCAATGACTTAATAAAACCATATAACACATATATAATCTATTTCTAACCACAAACAAGCATAATAAACATATTCAAAGCAAGAATCAATCATAAAATGCTTACTAATGATACACGTACCTACGCGCATGGCGCTCGTGCGTATCACGTGCAGCAAACACGTCCAAAATATGGCCAGATTATCTGATTAGGAGGTGCACATGCAGGGTTTGCTTAGCGCACACGAAAGCAATCGGATATGATTTTATCCATAATTAAACGTGATCCTTTTCCAACCATAAACCTGTTATTTATGGTTGTTATCCGGTAGGATCTAGAACCTAATTATGAGATAATCTAGGGTTAGGGTTTTATTATAAATACAACCCTAACCTCCATCATTAAACACACAACATTTTCTATAGTACTCGAACTTGCGATTGCATCCAGAAAACACTCTTACGGTAACAGGTATGTTCCATGAACATAAACCCTATGCAACTACCTTTAGTGGCCATTGTTGCGGCAACTGCCATCAATGGTGAACGAAGCTTTGATCACCCTTTCGTAGATCATCATCTCAATAAGAATTATTCATGGTAAACCAGACCGGAGATCAAAGCTATAAACGTTCTTAAACACTCCCTCATGCACACAACATCAACTTTGCTATTTGAGCAGATTAATGTTCGATCAAATGGCGTAATCTGTGGGACCATAACTAGAATTTGCGTAAAAAGTTTTATATGTTACAAACGATTAACTATAAACCTTTTAATCTTTTTATGGTTTTTTCTTGTGTAACAGGTTACAATGCAAAAGTCTGGTAGCAATCAATCGTCTCGTTCTCAGGGTCCTGATGTTATGGGGTTGAAACAAGCAAACCTAGACAAGACTCCTGTCACAAGCAAAACTCCAAGCTCTGGAGCGGTTAAACTCCTCGAGAAATCAAAAACATCATCAACAGCTACTCCCCCAATATCTCAGCCATTAACGTCTCTGATAATCACTGAGTGTTGGGCATCGGGTGATGAAGATGATGAGGAGGATGAGTACGAGGAAGATATCCCTATTACCACAGTGGGGTCTGTTCCCATATACTCTACGCCAAATTCAACGGTTCATACCAGGCGAGTAATGACACCGGCGAGTGCATGCGAGTATTTGACAGGGCAGAATATCGACCTTGGTCGTCTGACTAAGATCGCACTCCCTTGGATAGAATACAAAGAAAACGCATGTCCTCACCCATTCCCAGGTTATCAACTTTACTCTCGCCAAGTACACCTTCAGGGTATACTACCGATTCTGCGGGCGATAGCAAGAATAAGAGTCAAGAAGATTTACTTGCCATACTGGCTGGAGCTGCGCCAGATAAATATGCGCAGGCTTTCACAGTGCCAGATAAGGGTGAAGAAGTGTTGGATAACTTCTATGCGGGTATAATGGGGTGAAAGGTAAAACCCTTCATGGAGGTTGCGCCAGCTAATGAAAAGTTTGCACCTCATATTGCCATTGACTATGGGATGGTATGATGGCACAACAGACCCAGATGATTTTTTGCAAAGGTATGAAGGAACAGCGTGCGCACAAGCTTGGAACGACGAAACCAAGTGATTGGAATTCCAGACTTTGTTGCAGGGAGTCGCAAGGGAGTGGTTTAGTAATTTGCCGCTACCGCTTGTCACTTCCTATAGCGATCTTTGAGCACGCTTCCTGTTAAACTTTCACAACATGCGCGCTCGTAAAAGGATGCATGTTGAATGCCATAATATCAGACAAGGTACAAGAGAATCCCTTGGGCAGTTTAAAGACCGATACATCAAGGAGGTCGCTGAAATGGTTGGGCTCCCGAAAGCCAGAAAGTGTCCGATTTTATACACGGGTTATGTAGAGAGTGACACCTTGCCATGTGGTAGTGTTTTTGCATGAAGGTCCCTAATACCTTAGCTGAAGCAATCAGAGAAGCGCACGAGCACATGCGTGTGAGGGAAGATACCACTAGGAATAGTGGGAAAAATCCCGATGGCAGAGGTAACAAAGACGACGATTCTTATCGCAGTCAGGGGGATCGAAGCGCAAGGGTGATAATTACTGCCAGGGTTCTGCATCATCGAAGTACAACAAGTTTCTGAAGTCAAGTAATTCTGATCAAGGGAAGGGTCGCTTCCCAAGCCAAAACCTCGCGATCATGCGCGAGTTGGTTAAAACACCAAAGGAAATCCTAGCTACTGAACCGACCTGTCTGACATTCTTAGCTCCTGCGAAGATGTCAGAGTATGCTCGGAGAGATAAATCAAAATTCTGTGAGTTTCACGATGACTTAAAGCCCTTTATCGAAAAAGTGATCGAATGTCTGAGAAGGGGTGAGGTTAATTACCTAAAGCCCTTGAAAAAGTAGGGAACTGGTCAGAGGCGCAAAGCCGAGCAGTTGGAGGAATGGGAGGAGGAAGCTATTATCTTCCCTCCGATGCAAACAATTAATCCTTCACATGCGCCCATAATCATTAAAGGTCACATCAATGAATGTGGATACAATGTGTGACTGTTAAATGTCGATATAGGTAGCAATGTCGACGTAATGTATGAACACTGCTTCAGGAAGCTACCAGCAAAAATCAAGTCTAAGATGCGCGCACCCACAACTGTTCTGTCGGGGTTCTCCGGCAAATATGCATGGCCGTTAGGGTGCATCTAGCTTGAACTAGAGCTGGTCAATGATAACGATTCAATCCGCAAGTGGGTTGTCCCTGTTGAAATATGTGTGGTACGTTATTATTCGTGTTATAATGCACTCCTCGGGCGAGTGACTTTGCAAAAGTTTGGCGCATTACCCTCCACTATTCATGGCATGATCAAGTTTTCTACTAAGCAAGGTAATGCTACTGTCTGGACGGAGTCTGGAAAAGCGCAATGCATTTCGGTAACACCACCTAAGCCATTACCTACAATTGGAGAACATATACAAAGCAGTTCTATCCTTTTCAATCCGAAGTACCCTGACAAACGAATTCAAATTGGGGGCAACCTTTTAGATGACATCAAAGTCCAGTTGCACGACATACTGGTAGCCAACATGGACATCTTCGCATGGTGTGAGGATGATATGACTGGGGCGCCACGAAATATCGCTGAGCACAAGCGGCACGCAAATCCAAACTTGACTCCGGTGCGCCAAAAGAAGCGCCCAATGGTGCCAGAAAGAAGCGAATGGTTGAGGTTAGAAGTAGACAAGCTGGTTCATGCGAACATTCTTAGCGAGGTGCGGTATCAGACTTGGGTCGCGAATCCCATTTTGGTTAAAAAAAATGAGATGGCTCGTGGTGCATGTGCGTCGATTTTAAGGATATTAATAAGGCGTGCCCTAAGGACAATTATCCTTTGTGCAAGATTGACTGGAAAGTTTAATCTCTTTTTGGTTTCAGGTTCAAATGCTTTTTGGATGCGTATAATGGGTATCATCAGATTTAGATGGTAGTGGGGGATGACTTAGTCATCAAAAGCAACATAGAGGTGCAACTATTGGCCGATATCCTAAAAACGTTCAACTCTCTGCGAAAAATCAACATGAAGCTCAATCCTACAAAGTACAGTTTTGGGGAGGAAGAAGGCAAGTTTTTAGGGCACATAGTGACGCCAAAAGGAATCAAGGCTAATCCCAAGAAGATCGAGGCTGTAAAGCGCATGAGCTCCCTAAAATCAAGGAAAGAAGTGCAAAGTTTGACAGGTAAGTTGGTTGCGCTAACTAGATTCCTGTCAAAAGCCGCGGAGCGGTTACTACCTTTTTTCCAGACCCTTAAGAATTCATTGAAAAAGTCAGACTTCAGGTGGATTGAAGAGGCCGAGAAATATTTTGTTGAGATGAAGTCGCTCCTAAGGGAGCTGCCTACTTTGACTGCGTCAATAGCGGGCGAGACATTGATGTTGTATCTTGCGACTTCAAAGGAAGCAATCAGTTCCGTTCTTGTTGCAGATAGGGGGTAGGTATGTCTCATATTGAGACTTGGAATAGGTATTGAATGTAATACTTACTATGTGTTTGCCACTATTTTGGCGCAGGTGCAAATGCATGTGTATTTTGTCAGCAAAGCACTTAGCAGCAGTGAAGTTAACTACCCACCTATTGAAAAACTCGTATATGCACTAGTACATACAGCTCGTCGGCTTCACAGGTACTTCCAGGCGCATCCAATGGTGGTGTTAACTGATCAACCGATAAGACATGTATAAGTCATGGTACGCGCATCCCAATCTCTTTTTTACATAATCTTATAAAACACCAAATACGCACTTGAATTAATTGTGATACGCTGATAACATGTGATGACAGGTATTGTACAAGCCTGAGGTTTCGGGTAGATTGGCCAAATGGGCTATCGAATTGGGAGAGCATGAAATCAATTACTCCTCGCGCACGGCAATAAAAGGCCAGATACTTGCAGATTATTTGGCTGAAACAACGGGAGAAGTAGAGGCACTCGCAGAAAGTACTAAAATTGGCTGTGACGAGAATTAGGTCTGGGAACTACATACAGATAGAGCTTGTGGGCCTGAAGGCGCTGGTGCTGGACTGGTTCTCACAAGCCTCGACTGAGAGGAGCATACTTATGCACTCCAGTTCATGTTTGCTGCGACCAATAATGAGTCTGGAAATGAAACATTACTGTCTGGGATGCGCATAGCGCACCAACTCTGAATAAAGCACTTGGACGCGTATGTTGACTCGCAGTTAGTCGCAAACCAGGTTAATGGATCATTTGGAGTGAATGAAGCCTCTATGAAGCAGTACATGGAACTGGTGCATGAATTAGCAAATGAGTTTGATGTTTTTAGATTGCCACAAGTACCTAGGGGGCAAAATAAGAAAGCAGACGCACTGAGCAAATTGGCTGCTTTGGCTTTCGATCATCTGCGCAAAAACGTGTGGGTTAAAGTGTTAATAGAAAAATCTATTGATGAGAAATCAACTGTTGCGCCCATCGAAGAGGAAAGCCCAAATTGGATGACACCGTTGGTGAAATTCCTAACTGAGGGTGAACTCCCAGCAGATGAAAAAGAAGCACGAAAGGTTCGCATGAAAGCTCCCATGTATGCATTAATCAAAGGTGTTTTAAATAGAAAATCTTATTTAGGCCCAAACCTGTTGTGCGTTAGACCTAATCAAGCTATAGCAGTGCTTCAAGAAGTTCACGAAGGCTCTTGTGCTTTACACTCTGGGTACAGAATGATTGCTGCAAAGGTGATGCGTATAGGGTATTATTGGTCCTCCATTCACAGCAACGCAGTAGAAATTGTAAGGACATGCCAATCATGTCAACAACACACGCCAATAAGTCGAGCACCACGGCACCCAATGATACTAATAACTGTCACATGGCCGTTCAGTAAGAGGGCCAACGACATTGTTGGTCCTATTACTGCGTGCTCAGGTACGCTTGAAATAAAACACTTATGTAATACTTTGCAATATACGAACTTTAACAGTATTTACACCATCATTGCTTTCTCAGGAGGAATAAAATTCTTGGTGGTAGCAATTTATTATTTCACCAAGTGGGTGGAGGCAAAGGCATTGGCAACAATTACCGGCAGGCGCATCCGTAACTTCTTTTGGGAAGATATTATGTGCAGGTTTGGTACCCCAATGAAATTATCAGTGATAATGGTACTCAGTTTGAAGGTGAGCCTTTTAAGAGCTGGTGTCAGGAACAGAATATCAAGCATTCTTTTACTTCGGTCGCGCACCCACAGGCCAATGGCCAATGTGAAGTAACAAACCGAGATATTATAAAGCGGATTAAGGCGCGCCTGGGTTTGTATGGTAATGAGTGGGTCGATGAGCTCCTAAGTGTCTTATAGGCGCATCGTACCACTCATAAAAACAGCACAGGAGAAACACCGTTCAGCTTGGTCTACGGAACTGAAGCAGTAATCCCCACAGAATTAATGGTTCCAACAAAGCTCATACGCAGCTTTGATGAGTCAAGTAATGATGAAGGCTTGCGTGCTAATTTAGATATGCTAAAAGAGCGCTGAGAAATAGCTGCCATACGAGAAGCAATTAACAAGTAGAAGATCTCTAAGTACTATGACAAGCGCATTAAGCCTATGTCATTTAGGGTTGGAGATTATGTGTGGTGTAACAATGAAGCAAGTCGGGCAGAGAATATTGGAAAGCTGGGACCAAACTGGGAAGGTCCTTATGAAGTTATTGGAATAAGCGCAAAGGGGTCCTATATGCTGGCTGGATTAAATGGAGAACGAATACCCCGCACTTGGAATGCAACCAATTCGAAAAGATGTTACATGTAATTGTCAGGCTGCAGCACTAGGGATTAATCACCCCGACGTTTAAACATTTTCATTTTTTATTTTCTTTAAAATGTTACTTTGTTTACTTTTAAGACAATTTGTATTTCTTTCATGGTTGTAATAAATTGTCATTTGGATATGACTTGAGAATTTAATTTATTTTGTAATGAATATTTTTTTAATGGAAGTTTTTGGTTACACTTCAACGCACAATATGACAGCTATTACATGTATCATGCCTCCTTAAGGGATGATCTCTAGCTCCCGCGTGGCAGAAGCCTGTTTGATTACAAAGCTAGATCTTAGGGTGGGTAACAGGCATTGGTTTGCCTAGACCAACACACTCATGCAGACTAGAAGACTGCAAGTCATGACTATAAACGACAAGCATTGGGGTTGTTTGCCCATTAACCTAAGTGTTGGTTCACTTAGAAGACTCTAAATAATTTACTTAATAATGCAATGAAAAGCGTCGGCTATGTGCACAATGGTTTTACGTCGGTTAGTGTTATTAAATTTGGAGTATAAACGAGTATGCATTAGTTTGTATGCAAATAAAACTTTAAGTTTTAAGAACTTAATACGCCTAATGACGCGAACAATACAATAAGAAAGATATTGGGTTACTTTACTTATTACCATTATAAAAGAAACAATGCATATTATTGGTTACATAGTAACATTACAAAAGAAAGTGCTTATAGCGCTAAAGTTAAGTTGGCACGCAGGCCACTACGTGGCTTGTTTGGAACGGTGCCCATCAGTAGCAATCCTTCGAACCCTCGCATGCAGCGATCAAGCGGATTGCCCCGTGGAAACAGAAAATAACAAACTAAACTAAGTTTAGGGGGCACACCCATAATGTTAAAAGCGCCTCACAAAGCACGCTTATAACATGTGCACCCCCAAGGGCATTGAGCTCATGGGGCCAAAAATAATATAAGCTTATGGCGCACCCAAGACCCCATGCTCCTAGAAAAAACGTTACAATGCGCCATACAAAGCACACCTTGCAACCCCAAATGAAGAGCATTAGCTCGCCAACCTAAAACTTCATCGACAAAAGATCCTACACAGAAACACCAGGATCAAGAGCAGCATCTGCAAGAGCTTGGATTGAGATGTTTTCCAGCGCCTTGCTAGATTCAAGAAGCTTCTCATAAGCATCCTCTTCAAGTTAATCTGTGATGATTTGGGGAATAACAGAAGGTACCTCAATGTTCTTTGTGATCAGATCCCAGAAGCACAATCGCTCTAATGCCTTGGTCGCCTTGAGAGCTTGTGAGTAAAGCTCTATAACAATAGAGGCGCTCAGAGCATGAGTTGTAATGGTTGGAAGTACCACGCGTAGATCTGCATAAGTTCCTCGAATGACGTCCAGGCTCGCAGACACTTCAGTAACCTGGTTGGTAAGATTATTCGTCTCAAAGGTTAGCAAATCAACATTGGAGGTAGCAACAGCAAGCTCCTCCCTTAATACCCTGTTTTCCTCTTCATAATCAACCTGCGAGGATAGAAGATCAACTTTCTCCTTTTTCAAAGATTCAATGGTGACCTCAGCTATTTTCAACGCGTCATTGGCCACTTTAAGCTGCGTTTCAAGAACCTGCACCCTCTTCTGCAACTGCCCAGACATGTGGATATCTGCGCGATGAGTACGCTCGGTGATTAGCCTATCACAGTCCCTTGCCCATGTTAAAAACGATAGCTATGTATCGAAGTTAAGCTTTTGATCCGGCGTCATCTTCTCTAACTCTTACTTTATGACGGCAGGAGCACACCCCTGCGTATCTGTTCAAGCGCGACGCGCTTGGACACATTTAACATAACAAATAAGTTGTCCACATGATGTATCCATTGTCATTTAAAATCGGCACTCGGACAAAAGCGATGGCAGTAGCTCGGCCTGCAGCAGGAGTTGAAGAAGAAGAAGGAGCAATCATGACAAGTGGAACTGGGGTGATTAGTTGAACATTAGAGCCTGAGGGCACTGATATGCCCGAATCGGACGGTTTATTTATGCGGTGTCGTTAGGCCGCAAAACATCAATTCAGGATATCAACAGGAGAAGTTGATTATTTAATTTATATATGCTGAGCCTAAATCTATTATTCCTTCTCGTGGGTTAGCAAGGGCAAATATGACCTAGGGTCGTTCCTTGAGCGATCGAATTTGAAACAGAGCTTATTCAGATAATTTAGTAATTAAGATTAGGTTTGTACACAATTTAGTATCCAAGACTAGTGGCCCGGTACACCTTGTGTGGAGAGGCAGGATCCTTTTGGTCCCAATAAATTGACGACTGTTTGGAAAATCCAATAACCAAGTCCAACCGGTTTATTCTAGACACCACTTTATCCGGAATATCAAATTATGTAAAGGCAATAGTTGGGTTGATTTGATTTATAATTGTAATTAAAATATTAAAGCAATATAATTAAAATAAGCTAGCTAGCATGCAACAGCTAAGGACAGAGAAGACGTAGTTCACCATGATTTAAGATAACTTAGTGTCGGGATGATTATGAGACACCCCTTTGATAGATATACATTGGTGTGAACACTAGATTCCCTACTAAGCGGTTTCCTGGTTAGCATGTCACGAGGAACTAGGCTTTGAAGATTCTGATCGGATGGACTATGCTCAACTCCCGACGCTTTATCCGGTTTATGGATATAAGCGGCCCATCTTGGATGCAATGCATACCTTGGGCGCACGAATAAAGTAGCATAGCCATATAATATCCAACCTTTCTTAACACCTTAGTATATCACTCAAATGGGTGGTTATGGTTGTGTTTCGAATTCCTTTCTGTCAAGGGTTTGGTAAAATCTAAGGGTTTGTAGACAAATTAGAACCTCTGATAGTTCTCAGTCATCCTTAAAGATTTATAAGCTTAGTTTGTATTGTAGTGCGTTAAATTCCCATTTATGACTTAAACCAGCCCTTAATTAAATCTACCCAATAAATCCCTTAGTTATCCACCATGTACTAGACTTATAGTGGTTCCATAGCTTCTAACCTTGACCATGCTCAAGTGGTCCTATAGTACATCAACACTGTACTCTACTGTTGCAACAGTATTTCCTCGAGTCTTATACTTTTGACCAATGTCTTGATCGGGTCCTATGGTAATTCCCCATGTACTTTATATTATTTCCGATGGGTTCATACCTTGACCAATGTATAAACACGGATAATTAATTACCTTATAATTGTCGACTTTTTAAAAGGTTTTAATCACGTTTATTGGTGGAAGGACGATAATAACGAGGTTTAATATCATAGACAAAAAGCGAGTACGAAACGATAATCATCCGTAACTAACATTATTAAATCATGGCAAACAATCAAGCAATTACTCACACATCATGGCAACAAGTATTTCTAATATTAATAAATCACAAACATCGAACAAGAATATTATAACAAATTAATAAAAGAAAGAATAGATGTTACCGAATAATGTCGGCATAATAACACTTGTATTTATTCATAATATCCATAGCGTTACAATGCTTGATAGCTTCTACTACTACATACTAATCTCGTATTGATCACTAGAGATCGAAAATAGAGAGATAATTACATTTCCTAATCTCTGTACTTTTCTCTCTCTAGAAACTAGAGAGAGAAAGTAGAGAAAACTAATCTCCTATAGATCACTAGAGAGCGACTATAGAGAGGTATTTGAGAGAGAAGTGAAGAATTGGTATCTGTTGAAATGAATGCAAAAAGCTCTTTAAATAGGCAAAATTTTCCTGCAAACTGGCCATTTGCCAAGGCCGTTTGCCAAGGTAAGCTATTTTTTATGCCCGTTTGGCAAGCCATTTTCCCTTATGGCAGGCCATTTGGCAAGCCATTTGGCAGGCCGTTTGCAAGCCAGGCAAGGGGTTTGGCAAGCCGTTTGCTGGATCGAACTTGTCTTTCACAGTTTTCGCTCTAGAATCTTCGTTTTAGCTCCATTTTTGATTATTCTCGCGCCCACGCGTTCGTAATTGAATATCCTACAACATGAGATTAAGTAATTAAACTTTTCCAAAAATTATAAAATAAGTTAATTAAACGCGAGTTAATCGTCTTAGCCGGTTTTGCTCGTTTTTCCTCGTTTTTCATCCGTGTTTAGTGATTCTTGAAATATAGCCTTTGTAATTACTAAATCTACCAAAGTAACCAACAAAGTGATAATTTTGGCGATAAAGTTTGGAACTTTATGGTTTTAGGGCTTAATATCGGGGGTAAAAACGTGACTTTTTGATCGATATCAGGCACAGGGGGCGCATTGGCAACATATGGAGGGGTGGCAGAAACAATAGGCTCCACATCCTCATCAATGTGAACAACTGGCAGGGAAATTCCACAATTAGGCATGAATAACGTAAGATATAAACTTCAGAAAAATAATTTAAGTTGTATTTTACCTTCGGAAGAACTCGTAGCTTTACTCTTCTTGATTAGAGGGATAAGGCGCATAGAGGAGCGGCGCTTCGATGTAGCCTCATCTGCACCTCCCTCGCTTATCGTCACATTAGCATCCTTCATGATAGCATCTTGGTCAACAGCTTCCTTCGTGATGGTATAGCCTTTAAAGTCGTCGTCCAAAAGAATGTCACGAACATTCATTACTGCAAAAAAGCGCACAACGGTTAGCATGCACTACAGTAAATCGTTACCAAATTAATTGATTTAGGAAAATGCAGAATATACCCTTTCCCCTAAGCATGATGACTGGCTGGGTAGCAACAAACGACCAGTTAGGAAGACACTTTGATAAGAAACGGGACTTCGTTTGGATAGATGCGAATTTTCAACTTTTTACTGGAGCACGGGTCGAACAGTTCCTGCTCAGCCTGGTCCATAGGTGGGGTCTATTTAAAGAGGTGTTTAAACCGGAGTGCCATTGTAGGATGTTTGCAAATTCAGGGGGAACAAACTTGTTTTCAACAAAATAAAAGGAATCTTTTCAAGAGCTCTGCAAACCTTTCTTTTGACCGACGATAAAGCCAACTCGATTGGAAAAACTATGCCAGTCATGCTCGCTTACTTGGTAACAGAAGATATTTTGAAAAACTACCAATGAGGGCTCTCGATTGTTAGCCCAACACCACATCTCGAACAGGGATAATCGGGTAGCACCGTACGGATGCAATTGACCTAATCCTATGTCGTAAGCTGATAAAACTCTCATGAGAAAGGTGGTTGGAGGCATTCAGATGTTCCCAACCTTGAGGATTTGATCGTACACAGCAATCATGCCAGAAGGTGGTTTGTGGGCTTGCTCGTTTGGCTTTTGGAAGGGTACGATTAAAGTCGGCGATGGGTGGCTACCATTCGATAACGCATTTCATTGACTCTTGGCCAAGGGTTGATGATATCGAGTGAACATTAAAAACAGTTGTACTGGTAAACGAGGTCAACATGATAAAGAGATTTAAAGCGAAGAGTAAACTGACCTGAGTAATTGTGTGATTGCTGGAACTTGATCGGAGATTTTTGGGAGCGAAGATGGAAACGAAGTTGATTTTGAATTTTACCGTAAATGGTAAAGAATGGATCCTATTTATATCCGGAAACAATTAGGGATCCAAAACGCGTGATTTAATGAGTATCTTACACGTGTCATGATCTGAACAGATGACAAGTTAAATGAACAGTTAACGATAAGAGCATTGTATGGGATAGGTTATGATATGGTGTAGGTTAGCATTGGCTGGTGGTTATGCAAACCTTGATTTGACAGCTTGTCATGATTATCTGCACTGCAGCCGTTTCTCAGACTAAATAGCAGACGTTTGATTGACAATGCTGTCAAGTAATTAATGACCATGATGGTAAAATCTTGGCCAAACAATTTGGTTACTTGATATCATTATTTTAATACAAAGATTAACACATGCTATTTCATTTTAAGTACTCCTAAATAGTAGTTTAACATGATGCGCCATGGTGATCGCACATCATATTAAACTGGGGGACTTAATGATACGTGTACCTACGCGCATGGTGCTCGTACGTATCACGTGCAGACGCACGTCCATAATATGGCCAGAGTATCTGATTAGGAGGTGCTCACGCGGGTTTTGCTTAGCGCACATGAAAGCAATCGGATATGATTTTATCCATAATTAAACGTGATCTTTTTCCAACTATAAACCCGTTATTTATGGTTGTTATCCAGTAGGATCTAGAACCTAATTATGAGATAATCTAGGGTTAGGGTTTTATTATAAATACAACCTTAACCTCCTTCATTAAACACATAACGTTTTCTGTATTACTCGAACTTGCGATTGCATCCTAAAAACACTCTTACGGTAACACGTATGTTTCATGAACATAAACCCTATGCAACCACCTTTAGTGGCCATTGTTGTGGCAACTACCATCAATGGTGAACGAAGCTTTGATCACCCTTTCGTAGATCATCATCTCAATAAGGGTTATTGATATCGGCTAAAAAGTCACGTTTTTACCCCCGATATTAGCCCCATTTATGATAAAGTAATTGAATTTATCATATAAATAAGCATTTATTTGCTTCATTTTGTAGATTATGTTATTACAAAAGCTATGTTTCAAGAATCACTAAAAACGGATAAAAAACGAGCAAAAACGAGCAAAACCGGCTAAGTCGATTAACTCGCGTTTAAATAACTTATTTTATAATTTTTTTGAAAGGTTTATTTACTTAATCTCATGTTGTAGGATATTAAATTACGAATGCGTGGGTGCAAGAATCGTCAAAAACGGAGCTAAAACGAAGATTCTAGAGCGAAAACGGTGAAAGACATGTTACGATCCAGCAAACGGCTTTCCATAATGGAAAATGGCCTGCCAGCAAACGGGCATCAAAACGGCTTGCCTGGGCAAACGGCCTGCCAAACGGCTTGCCAAATGGCCTGCCAAGTGGCAAGCTATTTTTCAGCCATTTAATTACAATTTTGCCACCAAGCACTTCCTATAAATGAGGGCTTCATTCCACCATTTCAAACACACCAATTCTTCACTTCTCTCTCAAATATCTCCCTATAGTCGCTCTCTAATGATCTATAGGAGATTAGTTCTCTCTCTACTTTCTCTCTCTAGATTCTAGAGAGAGAAAAGTACAGAGATTAGGAAATGTAATTATCTCTCTATTGTCGCTCTCTAGTGATCAATAGGAGATTAGTATGTATTTAGTAGTAGAAGCTATCAAGCATTGTAACGCTATGGATATTATGAAGAAATACAAGTGTTATTCTGCCGACATTATTCGGTAACATCTATCGTTTCTTTTATTAATTTATTATAATATTCTTGTTCGACGTTTGTGATTTATTAATATTAGAAATGCTTGTTGCCATGATGTGTGAGTAATTGCTTGATTGTTTGCCATGATTTAGTAATGTTAGTTAGGGATGATTATCGTTTCATACTCTCTTTCTGTCTATGATATTAAACCTCGTTATTATTGTCCTTCCACCAATAAACGTGATTAAAACCTTTTATAAAGTCGACAATTATAAGGTAATTAATTATCTGTGTTTATACATTAGTCAAGGTATGAACCCATCGGAAATACTATAAAGTACATGGGGAACTACCATAGGACCAGATCAAGACATTGGTCAAGAGTATAAGACTCAAGGAAATATTATTGCAACAATAGAGTACAGTGTTTATGTACTATAGGACCGCTTGAGCATGGTCAAGGTTAGAAGCTATGGAACCTCTATTAGGGGTGGGCAAAACTGGATATCCGAAATTTCAGATATCTGAAAATTCGGATAGTGAATACGGTCATCCGAAATCCGAATCCGAAATTTCGGATATCCGAAAATCGGATATCCGAAATTTCAGATTCGGATACCAGATTATCCGAATATCCGAACTATATCTAATAAATGCAAAAAATACAAATGACAATACACATATTACATAACAAGTCACATACGCCGAAGTTCAACATTCTATAGTTCGTATTACAAAAGTTCAAAACACGATTAATACATCATCATAAAAAAACATAACAAAGTTCAAAACATGATTAACACATCATCGTAACACAAACATAACATTTATATCTGTTAACTGTTTATATATAGATATTCATACAAATTATCTGCTTAACATATACTGCTATATTTCTTATAACCTTTGATGTACTGTGATTTATTTCTTATATAGTGATTTATTCCATATTAAATAATAAATTTATGTTTTCTAGAACGCGAATCAAGTTATAATTAGTATGTCATAATCGTTACAATAAAAATGATACAAATCCATCTTTTAAGGATGAACCAAACAAAAAGTATATCTAAATATGAATGCAAGTTAGTTTCAACAAGAAAGAGTATTAATAAAATTTCAAAGGATATTAACTTTAATCTTTGTAACGATTGATTATTTCTATCTGTTATCATCTTTGTTCTTTTTACTCTTAAAAGTTAAAAGTTTAGTTTACCTTGAAAGCTATAAGGTCCATAAGCGATAATATTGGGCTGCTAAACTATAAATACAATAAATATATTAATAATAAGTGTACTTTATTTCGGATATCGGATTATCCGAATATCCAAAAATTTTGGAAAATTGATCCGATATCCGATTCCGAAAATCCGGATATCCGATTTTCGGATATTTTCAGATCGGATTTTCGGATAATTCAGATTGCGGATTCGGATATTATGCCCACCCCTAACCACTATAAGTCTAGTACATGGTGGATAACTAAGGTATTTATTGGGTAGATTTAAGTAAGGGCTGGTTTAAGTCATAAATGGGAGTTTAACGCACTACAATACAAACTAAGCTTATAAATCTTTATGGATGGTAAAGAACTATCAGATGTTCTAATTTGTCTACAAACCCTTAGATTTTACTAAACCATTGACAGAAAGGAATTAGAAACACAATCATAGCCAATCACTTGGGTGATACACTAAGGTGTTAAGAAAGGTTGGATATATTCTATATATGGCTATGCTACTTTATTGGTGCACCCAAGGTATGCACTGCATCCAAGATGGGCTGCTTGTATCCTTAATCCGGATAAAGCGTCGGGAGTTGAGCATAGTCCATCCGATCAGAATCATGATAGCCTAGTTCCTCGTGACATGCTAATCGAGAAATCAATTAATAGGGAATCTAGTGTTTACACCAAGGTATATCTATCCAATGAGTGTCTCACAATCATCCCGACACTACGTTATCTTAAATCATGGTGAACCTCATCTTCTATGTCCTTAGCTGTTGCAAGCTAGCTAGCTTATTTTAATTATATTGCTTTAATATTTTAAATACAATTATAAATCAAATCTACCAAACTATTGCCTTTACACAATTTAATATTCCGGATAAAGTAGTGTCTAGAATAAACCGGTTGGACTTGGTTGTTGGATTTTCGAATAGTCGCCAATTTATTGGGACCAAAAGGATCCTGCCTCTCCACACAAGGTGTACCTGGCCACTAGTCTTGGATACTAAATTATGTACAAACCCAATCTTAATTACTAAATTATCTGAATAAGCTCCGTTTCAAATTTGACCGCTCAAGGAACGACCCTAGGTCATATTTGCCCTTGCTAACCCATAGGAAGGAATAATAGATTTAGACCCAGCATATATAAATTAAACAATCAAAGTCTTCTGTTGATATCCTAAATTAACGTTTTGCGACTTAACGACACCGCATAAATAAACCGTCTGATTGGGGCATATCATAGGTAGAGTTAATTTTTGGCACCGCTGCCGGGGAGCGGTAGTATGATTTGGAGCCTGTTTAGATTAGTTAGTTTTTAAGAGACCCTTTTGACTGAGGCTAGCTTTTTCAGAAGTTACTAGTTTACCGTATTTAGGTTAGATAATATTAGCTTAATTTAGTTTAATTAAAAAGTTTAAAATGGACTTCCTTATTAGTGAACCTTTAGGATGGTTTATGTAACGACCCGACTTTTTCGACTTATATGTTTGTGCTCTATACTTTCACGAATCTGCGTATACGTGCGTAATGAGCTAGTTTATGCTCTGGGATCTTTATTCATGGTTAATTACTCTCGTTAATATCTTACAACGTGCTATTAAGTGTGTAATCACTTAACTTGATCCTCGAATGCTTTTATGACCGTTAGTATCACTTGACTTTTAGAACGAGCTATGTAATTTGTACACGTTAAACTTTGATCATAATTGGAATATTATGACTACGTAATACTAATTTTTATTTTCTAATAACAATTACTTGGGTTTATGGTTGCTTAATTACACTTAGTAATTTACTTATGCTCACTAGTTAGTCTTGTTGGACTTTCTACCTTGTTGGACTCAAGCCCACCCTACTCTAGCTAATGGACTATTTAATTAGCTCAATTTTAATAAGTTTATGACCCATATAAATGTAAGACAAATGCCCATTTATTAGAGAGAACATACTAGCATTTTTGTTAACCATAATCACAATTGTTGCATGGGATCCCAACATAAGCACCAACTTTAGACAACCATTAACCAAAAAGCAAAAGTTGTCCCCCCCTTTATCCCCCTTGAAAATCACGGCCAAGCACCACTCTCCCCCTATAAATACCACACAAACCTCACCCATTTTATACTTGATCTCATTCACAAATTACACACACTTACTCTCTTATTCTCTCTCTAGTCTTTCTCACTCTAAAAAGTGTAAGTTTTAAATTTTCTTCTTCTTCTTCTTCTTCTTCTTCTTCTTCTTCTTCTTCTTCTTCTTCTCCTTCTTCTCTTCTTAATGTCGACATCATCATCATCATTAAAGGATCTAGCTTTTAGCTTTTTGATCTTGTTATATCTTGTAGATTCAAACTTGGGTTTGAATCCTTCAAGAACATGAAAGATTCAAGCTTTCTAGCTTTGAATCTTCATTTACTTGTTAGATATAGGTTTTCTAGCTTATGATTTTTTTATTTTGTTATAAAGATCAAAACCTGTGTTTATGATCTTCATGTAACTTGAAGATCTAGTCTTTTGCTTTAAGGATCTTCAAGAACATTAAAGATCCAAGCTTTCTAGCTTAGGGTTTCATTATTTTGTTAAAGATCTTAGTTTTTTAGCTTATGGTCTCATTACTTCTACTAGATCTTAGCTTTCTAGCTTATGGTCTCATTAATCTTGTAAAGATCCAAGTTTTCTAGCTTAGAGTTTTCTTAATACTTGAGATCTAAGTTATTATTGTAGATCTCACTTACTTGGAACCTTTTTGTGATTGTTGTGATGAAAAAGATCAATTCTTCATCATCTCATATGATGAAGATGCATAAATTTGTGTAAAAAGGACAAAGGTTGAAGCTTTATTGGGTTTATACAATAAAGAGGCAACCTTGATGTTCAAAACTTGTAGAATGATTGCTTTTAGTCTTAGTTGTGTGTTGATGGTTGAAAATTGGTCAAAGTGATGCTAAAACATCAAAGAGTTGTACACTTGAAGTTTACACGCATCAAGGATGAGAACCGTGATGAGCATCAAGCACCAAGAAACCCACCAGAGCAATTGTTTGCTATTTTCGGGGTCTGATCTGAATCCCGGACTTCTGGAAAATTGATTTTCAGATAGTTCATTTTGAGTAGATGGCTTTTCGTTTAGGCCTCGCCTAAATTCAATATACGATTTAGGATTTATAGCCTTCCGAAAGTCACTACGCCTTTGTAACGACGTGCTGAAAATTCTGACTTACTCGCACTTAAACTGTCGGCACGGTCAAACGAAGACGAGTTAGGTTCTGAAAATTAGATAGCAGTTAGAGGACTCACCTATGGAGCCTTGTCCACTGATCACGCGTCTTTTTGTTTTGTACAGAGGTCGTAGCAGCTGTCCGAAATCAACCTTTTGTTTCAATCTCTATTCTTGTTGAAAACTTACTTTAGCTTTTACGAATGATGATGATGATTATGATACTTAAGACTTAATTTATTCACTCTTAAACTTTTGGGGACAATATATTGACTTAGTGACCTTTGACTTAGGTTAACGACCTTTCAGACCGACTTACTACCTGCATACTTTTCATATCGACTTTTACCGCACATTCACTGTGAGTTATAGCTTCCCTTTTTACTTTACTATTTTTGGGACTGAGAATACATGCGCTTTTTATGTTTTACATACTAGACACGAGTACTTAAACTTTATATATGTGTGGGTGATATAACGGCACAAACATTCCCCTTAGCACGTTAACGTTTAATCATTGGTTTTTGAACCGGTGAACGCGAATATTAGATATGGATTCATAGGGTTTGACATCCCCACTCGGGCTAGTCGCGCTAGTATTTAACGGGTGTTTGATACTTCGAGGACATACGCACTCACCAAGTGTACTTTTAGGGGGTATTATTATTATGTTAAGTTAGTTACCGGGTGCCCACGGGTAAGCATATACTTTATCATACTGATTTGAAATACTGATTTAAACTGCTGGTTGAAGCACTGAAATCTCGTGGTCTACATTACATTACTTATTACAAATAAACTATAGCTCACCAACATTCGTGTTGACTTTTTAAGCATGTATTTCTCAGGTGCTTATACGTTGTTACTTCCGCTGTTAGACTTGCTGTTATAGTCTTGGTGTTATAGACTTACTGTTACAGACTCGCTGTGTTAGACTTCCGCTGCATTACTTAGAGATGTCTCAAGCATGGAACTTTTACTTTGCATTCACAACTCATGTTATTTACGAGCTATGGTTTTGTAATGATCTTTGTGTCACGTACTTATGTTAATGCTCTCTATTCATAGAAGTACGTTATCTTTTGTAAAACATTTGACGTTGGTAAAAACGTCACCTTTTCATGAATGCAAAACTCGTTTTAAAATAGTATGTATTATTATACCGTGTAATGGACCTGTTGTTGACGATTCGTACATGATAGTTTTGTACGGGGCGTCACAGTTTAACCTACTTAGACCGCTAAGAATTCTTCTGACACATCCTTTCTTCTATCCGATATTATACATTGTACCCATCCGACGAGATCAACACTTACCTGCCAATAGTTCGACGATGGCCGCAAGCATCACTCTCGCTAACATCACCAAACCCTCGTTAGAAGGATGAGGAGGACCGATACTCTACCCAAAGGTTAACAGAGCGTCTTTTGTGCTTAAGCATATCATCATAGAACTCATTCACAACCATTTCCAGTTCCACGGCTTACCAATTGAAGATCCCAACTCTCACTTAGATAGATTCCTCTCCTTATCCAACTCATATAAGCAAAACGGGGTTGAATGTGATGACCCGGAAATTTCCGACCAAATTTAAACTTGATCTTTATATGTTTCCGACACAATAAGCAAAGTCTATAATGTTGAGTCTCAAAAATTTTAGAACTATGTTCATGTATTCAATTACCCTTCGATCATTATCGACGATTCACGAACAATTAGATCGTAAATAGAAATGTATATATAAATAACTATACATGTAAATAATTATATATTATAAATTAAATATACTAATGAACTATCATATGATTAAGTTATTATGAAAGAAAACTTAAACTGGTTATTTAAAACTGTTTATTTAAAAATTGAGAGTCGATTAAACATACATGATATGTCAATGTTAACAAAGTATTTAATGTTATACTCGGAGAATTATTTGTTTCAATATGTATATATAATTAATATATTTGTTTACTTGATAATTAAAACATAATTAAATATGTAGCAGTTGAAGTATCTAGATATATATATACATATATTGAGATACATAATTTTTGATTGTATGTATATTATTACATATATATATATATATATATATATATATATATATATATATATATATATATATATATATATATATATTAAATATTCGATGTATGTTATTATATATATATTATATGATATTACATAACTAATAAATTAAAATATTAATATTATTAGTATTAACATAATATATGAGATTGATAAGCATAAATTGTTATATCAATATTATTATTATTACTCTCATTATCATTTATTAATATTAATATTAATATTAATATTATTATTTGTACTATTATAATATATAATATACAGATATGAAGCTTGAAATATATAAATTGATATAGTATTATTATTACTAATATTTTTTTTTTTTTTTTATTATTATTATTATTATTATTATTATTATTAGTATTATTATAATTAGATTTATTATTATTATTACTAATAATATTATTGTTATAAACTTAAAAGTTATTGTTATCAATAATTTAATTACTTATATCATTATTAATATTATTATTGTAATATTAGTATTTTTATTATTATTATTATTATTATTATTAATATTAATGGAATTATATTTATTAATATATTTATTAATAATTAATATAAATTACACCGTATAATATATTAAAGACATAATGTACGCGTAATGTAATCAGCTTTTTATCTGCCTTTCGTTTCTTCCTCTACCCGTGAACTTCTGTCTCCTCAATCCTACATACAAAATAAAGTTTACTCAATTATGGTTGTGGGATAAATCATACAAGGCACTACATAAGTCTAGGCTATTATTCGATAAATTAAAAACTCAGCATCTGAGAAAAAAAATGAATTCACTTTCTCTGTTCGTGTCAAATTTTTCTAAAAACTCAAATCTTTCAATTTTCAAAATCTATAATTGCAGTTGTATTAGGAATCTCCTTCTCAAACTACCTGTAAAATCTTAGATTTAAATTCCTCATATCGATCAAGAATTTTGAAGTCAAAGATAAATTCTAAAAAAGTAAAATTTTTTGTTCTTCGCGAAATTAGAATTCGTTTCGATGTTTCAGGTGCAATTGAGGATTTGAGAAGTTTACATGAATGATTTATAAACTAATTCATGTAGAAATTTTGATCCAAAAACATCTAAAAATCAAAAATCAACTTTTGGGTTGTTTATCTTTTTCGAACAGCAGGTTCGATGTTTCTTTTATATATATATATATATATATATATATATATATATATATATATATATATATATATATATATATATGTATATATATATATATATATATTGTTTCATTTACTAATAAAAACTAACATCTATAATAAATTACAATTGTGTTTCAAATATT
This sequence comes from Rutidosis leptorrhynchoides, assembly GCF_046630445.1. NCBI lineage: Eukaryota > Viridiplantae > Streptophyta > Magnoliopsida > Asterales > Asteraceae > Rutidosis > Rutidosis leptorrhynchoides. The sequence continues at coordinate 442,543,953 of NC_092335.1, read as the reverse complement.
ATTTCGAATTTTAATCAGTTGTTAATCATATTTCCTGTCGACAAGAAGAGGAAGAAGAATAGGATATGGAAACAGATAGATATATAGTATATAGATATGAGGTAGGAATAAATCAGAAAAACAGAAGCAGTCCAATGGTTTAGAGTGCTAGCGGGTGAGCGAGTGGTCATGGGTTCGAGTCCCGTCGCAGGCAGTTTAATTCTTTTTAATGCTTCTAAGGTATTAATTGATATTTTAATTGTTATTATTATTATTATTATTATTATTATTATTATTATTATTATTATTATTATTATTATTATTATTATTATTAAGTATTGTTATTATTATTATTATTATTATTTTTATTAATATTATTATTAATTCTATTGTTATTATAGTTAAGATTAATTATATAAGATGATTAATTATAAGTATGATTATTATTGTCATAATTAAAGTAGTTGTAATTATTAATATTATCATTTTTATGATTATTAGTATTACTTTTATCATTAACATTATTATTATTAAGATTATTACAAATATTATGATTTTTGTAAATATAATCATTAATATTAATATTATTATCATTAATATTAATATTATTATCATTATTATTATCATTACTAGCACTAGTATTATCACTAAATATTATTATTAGTATGATTATTATTAATATAGGTATTACTATTATTATTATTATGATTAGGATTTATGAATTGATGTTATAGAAGCTTTAGTTATTACTTTAGAAATTTATCAGGAAGATTTTGATTGTGATTAACATAAGTATTGTTATTAATATTATCACGAGTAATGAAATTGCTATAATAATTATTATTATTAAGTATTATGTATTACTATAAAAATTATTATTTTCATTATCATTAATAAAATTATTAACATTATTATTATAATCAAATACAACTGTTACTTACCAATATTAATATTATTTTACTAAATAAATATCATGTATAAAAAAAATATAATTATAGGTAACAGTATGTATTAATCATATTAACAAATTTTATACGAATATTAATATATAACAAATTAGGTATTTTTAATATAATAATAACTAAATATATATTAATATAACTACTAAACAATAATCAATTTTAAATATGTATACACAAATTAAATATATATAATATATAATGTAAATTATAATAAACGAATTTGTTCAATTACGATTATATATATTAATATACATATGAATGATATAGGTTCGTGAATCCGAGGCCAACCCTGCATTGTTCAATGTCGTCATATGTATTTTTACTACAAAATACAGTATTGTGAGTTTCATTTGCTCCCTTTTTAAATGCTTTTGTAATATATATTTTTGGGACTGAGAATACATGCGCTGCTTTTATAAATGTTTTACAAAATTGACACAAGTAATCAAAACTACATTCTATGGTTGGATTATCAAATCGAATATCACCCCTTTCAGCTTGGTAACCTAAGAATTAGGGAACAGACACCCTAATTGACGCGAATCCTAAAGGTAGATCTACGGGCACTAACTCCCCCCATACTGAAAAATGGTATGCTTTAGTACTTCGAGTTATTAATACAGATGGATTTCTGTTTTGGGGATATTCTATATGCATGATGTTAAGTCGGTTACCAGGTGTTCAATCAATATGAATGATTTTTAAACACTTGCGAGTGTATGATTATTGAATAAAGGAAATCTTGTGGTCTATTAAAATTATGGAAATGATTGATTATGATAAACTAATGAACTCACCAACCTTTTGGTTGACACTTTTAAGCATGTTTATTCTCAGGTATTAAGGAAATCTTCCACTGTGCATTTGCTCATTTTAAAGATATTACTTGGAGTCATTCATGGCATATTTCAAAAGACGTTGCATTCGAGTCGTTGAGTTCATCAAAGATTATTATTAAGTCAATTATAGTTGGATATATTATGAAAGGGTATGCATGCTGTCAACTTTCGATGTAAAGAAAGTTTATTTTTTAAAAACGAATGCAATGTTTGCAAAATGTATCATATAGAGGTCAAATACCTCGCGATGTAATCATATGTTATTGTATTCGTCCTTATGGATTAGGACGGGTCGTCTCATGTGGTATCAGAGCGGTGGTCTTAGCGAACCAGGTCTTGCATTAGTGTGTCTAACTGATAGATATTAAGATGCATTAGTGAGTCTGGACTTTGATCGTGTCTGCATGTCAAAAGTTTTGCTTATCATTTCTAGTCAGAAATCATCTACTTACCATCTTTAGGAAATCACATGCTTATCATTCTTAGTCTAGACACATCTTACTGTATTGATTGCATGAATAGTGTATAGACAAAATTCAAAGCTTAGCGTATCTGTTAATTCATATCTTAGCGTATCTGTTACTGTAAACTTTGCCTGATATATTTCGTAAATCCCTCCGTAATCTAAGAAATCTTTTGTTCTATATATATAGATATTCTATGTAATTAGAATACCATTCGATAGCCCAAAATCAGTTCATATCGAAAAATCCTTTACTCAATAGTACGAAATGGAACTCGTCACTAGTTCAAGTTCTTCGAAACCCGACAGCTATTCCGACATGGATGTTCACCTAAGCTCCAAAAGCAGCATCACTAGAATGAATCAACCAATTCATCTGATGGGTTCGTAGTTGACTTAATCAATGGAAACGAGAAGAAGGCAATTCCCTTCCACCAACCGAATTCACCTCTTGGTAAAGAACCTGAAACACTTACCGGCGAAGCTGTTCGAAATACCATTCTCTCTCATTTTCAGGGTAACTTGTCACGATTATATTCTATCCAGACTTGTTTTAAACCTGATTATGGAAGATGAAATATGGGAAGAATATCCAACTATTTTCAAATATCCAGACTTGTTTTAATTTAATCCTAATGAGATACGAAACACTGATAAAATAAAAGCTCCGTTTACTGGAAATCTGTTAAGTCCTAGTAGAAGGTTAGACGTCTATAGAGAATTCATTAGGCACCTCTATTCCTCAGACTTCCCGTTCTCAACATTTCAAATCAATCTGTTAAAAGAGCTGCGTTCTCAAGTTCGTTCTTTTCACAAACTGTTAAAAGAATGTGGGGATGATATTTTTGTCAAGTATCGGGATGCAGAAATTGATTTCAAATTTGATTTAGAGTCATTCGTCAGTTTTCTCCCTCACTTCACCAATAAGGAAGTTTCTCCAATTCATATAAACCGTTACGTCGCCGCAATGATCTCTGAATTAGAATTTTGGGTTGAAAACAAGAAACCTAACCCTATTTCAAAATACGAAAATCGAGATTTCTTTTACTTTGATCCAGCCTCATTTCTTATCAAAAGATTAATTGAAGTTTTTCCGGATTCCATCGAGGAAAGAATACATCAGAATTTCTTCGCTAAAAGAAAGGAAATATATTTTGAACTTCTACAAATCCTCACTATGTCAAAATTTCCATTTACAACCCCACAAAGGAAGATCATTCAGGAAATATCTACAAATTTTAAATTTACTATCGTTGATCCTGACTGCGCGGAAGATCTTTTATTTCAAGACACAGTGTCAAAACTTCTTTTTGAAATTAATTATCGAGATACTGGACCAAGGTGTAGTGAACCGAACTTTTCCATGTTTATATATATTAAATGAAATTGATATTTATATGATTAAGTGTTTCTAACATGTTAAGCAATCAAACTTGTTAAGACTTGATTAATTGAAATAGGTTTTATATAGACAATTGACCACCCAAGTTGACCGGTGATTCACGAACGTTAAAACTTGTAAAAACTATATGATGTCATATATATGGATATATATATAGTTAACATGGTATTATGATAAGTAAACATATCATTAAGTATATTAACAATGAACTACATATGTAAAAACAAGACTACTAACTTAATGATTTCGAAACGAGACATATATGTAACGATTATCGTTGTAACGACATTTAATTGTATATATATCATATTAAGATATTTTAATATATCATAATATCATGATAATGTAATAATTTAACATCTCATTTGATATAATAAACAATGGGTTAACAACACTTAACCGGATCGTTAACCTAAAGGCTTCAAAAGAACATTTACATGTAACGACTAACGATGACTTAACGACCCAGTTAAAATGTATATACATGTAGTGTTTTAATATGTATTTAAACACTTTTGAAAGACTTCAAGACACTTATCAAAATACTTCTACTTAACAAAAATGCTTACAATTACATCATCGTTCAGTTTCATCAACAATTCTACTCGTATGCACCCGTATTCGTACTCGTACAATACAGCTTTTAGATGTATGTACTATTGGTATATACACTCCAATATCAGCTCTTAGCAGCCCATGTGAGTCACCTAACACATGTGGAAACCATCATTTGGCAACTAGCATGAAATATCTCATAAAATTACAAAAATATTAGTAATCATTCATGACTTATTTACATGTAAACAAAATTACACATCCTTTATATCTAATCCATATACCAACGACCAAAAACACCTACAAACACTTTCATTCATCAATTTTCTTCATCAAATTGACCTCTCTCAAGTTCTATCTTCAAGTTCTAAGTGTTCTTCATAAATTCTATAAGTTCTAGTTTCATAAAATCAAGAATACTTCCAAGTTTGCTAGCTTACTTCCAATCTTGTAAAGTGATCATCCAACCTCAAGAAATCTTTCTTATTTACAGTAAGATATCTTTCTAATACAAGGTAATACTCATATTCAAACTTTGATTCATTTTCTATAACTATAACAATCTTATTTCGAGTGAAAATCTTACTTGAACTTGTTTTCGTGTCATGATTCTACTTCAAGAACTTTCAAGCCATCCAAGGATCCTTTGAAGCTAGATATATTTTTCTCATTTCCAGTGGGTTTATCCACAAAACCCGAGGTAGTAATGATGTTCATAACATCATTCGATTCATATATATAAAACTACCTTATTCGAAGGTTTAAACTTGTAATCACTAGAACATAGTTTAGTTAATTCTAAACTTGTTCGCAAACAAAAGTTAATCCTTCTAACTTGAATTTTAAAATCAACTAAACACATGTTCTATATCTATATGATATGCTAACTTAATGATTTAAAACCTGAAAACACGAAAAACACCGTAAAACTGGATATACGCACACCGCGGGCTGTTTTGGGTTAGTTAATTAAAAACTATGATAAACTTTGATTTAAAAGTTGTTCTTATGGGAAAATGATTTTTCCTATGAACATGAAACTATATCTAAAAATCATGATTAAACTCAAAATGGAAGTATGTTTTCCAAAATGGTCATCTAGACGTCGTTCTTTCGACTGAAATGACTACCTTTACAAAAATGACTTGTAACCTGTATTTTCGACTATAAACTTATACTTTTTCTATATAGATTCATAAACTTAAGTTCAATATGAAACCATAGCAATTAGATTCACTCAAAACGGATTTAAAACGAAGAAGTTATGGGTAAAATAAGATTGGATATTTTTACTTGTTGTAGCTACGTGAAAATTGGTAACAAATCTATACAAATCATATCCTAGCTAACTTATATTGTATTATACATGTATTCTAATATATTATGTAATCTTGGGATACCATAGACACGTATGCAAATGTTTTGACATATCATATCGACCCATCTATATATATTATTTGGAACAAACATAGACACTCTATATGCAATAATGTTGGAGTTAGCTATACAGGGTTGAGGTTGATTCCAAAAATATATATACTTTGAGTTGTGATCTAGCCCGAGATGTGTATACACTGGGTCGTGGATTGGGTCAAGATAATATATATCAATTTATTTCTGTACATCTAACTATGGACAACTAGTTGTAGGTTACTAACAAGGACAGCTGACTGAAAATATTTAAAACATTAACACATATTAAAAAATATTGTAAATATATTTTGAACATACTTTGATATATATGTACATATTTTTTATAGGTTCGTGAATCGACCAGTGGCCAAGTCTTACTTCCTGACGAAGTAAAAAATCTGTGAAAGTGAGTTATAGTCCCACTTTTAAAATCTAATATTTTGGGATGAGAATACATGCAGCTTTATAAATGTTTTACAAAATAGACACAAGTACGCAAAACTACATTCTATGGTTGGATTATTAAACCGAATATCGCCCTTCAAGTCTGGTAGCCTAAGAATTAGGGAAATGGCCCCAAATTGACGCGAATCCTAAAGATATATCTATTGGGCTTAACAACCTCCATTCAGGTTATGGATGGTTTAGTAGTTCGAGATTATTATACAGACGAGAGGTTCTGTTTTGGGGATATTCTATGCATTAAGTTAACGTCGGTTACCAGGTGTTCAACATATGAATGATTTTTATCTCTTAGGCTTAAATATAGGTTCGATTCTACTGATATCTCAAAAATACAACCCTAGGTCATACTTCCCTTACTCATAAGGAGTAGTAAGATTTAGGCCCCGCTAAATATAAATTTAAAACAGTACCTTCCTCCCACGAGTGGCTGACCCTGGCGAGCCGCAGCCTGACGACACCGCGCGAATAAAAACTGTCCGTTTCGGCCATATCACGGGAGGATACTAAGTTTTTGGCGCCGCTGCGGGGAACTGGTATCAGGAAATACTGCTCTCTATCAAACTTATTCACAAGCATTTAGTGGTGTCTAAGAAAGACAATTATACACGGACTTGGTTATTGGATTTTCCGAACAGTCGCCAATTATATTGGGACCAAAAGGATCCTGCCTCTCCGTAGTCAGCCTGGCCACTTGGTTTGTTGAATAGTTCGTGCGGAGCTCTGTTACCAAAATACTAGGGAATCAGTAGCCAGAACCAAAAACATATTCAACCGTAGGATAGTTAGTTAATTAAATTAGATTACCTTAGATTACTTTAAACTACCCTAGATTAAATTAGATTATATTACCTTAGAATTAGATTATCCTAGAATTAGATTAGATTAGTTTAGCTTATTATAATTTAGCTTATTTGCGAAAAATTAAAAACAAAAAGGCATACCCAGTGTATGACCCAAACCCGATCTAGACCAGGGCCGTTGTTATTCGTACCGGATCCAGACGCAATAATCTCTAAAGCAAGCAAGGAAGCACGAATCAGAAATCAAATGGCGTTACGCGTTACTTTAGCAGAAAATACCAAACCTTCGATTGAAGGTCGAGGAGGACTAATCAAATTTCCAGAGATTCAAGGACACTCATTCGAATTAAAATATCACATCATCCAGCTCATTCAAAATAGCTGTCAGCTTCATGGATTACCGAATGACGATCCTAATTCTCACCTTGATAAATTCATATCTCTTTCGAACTCCTACAAACAGCCAGGGATAGGACAAGATATAGTCCGGCTATACTTGATCCCCTATTCTCTCACTCATCATGCTCAAACTTGGTTCGAAGGACTGGAAAAAGATTCCATCGCGTCATGGACGGAGATGGCTACTAAATTCCTAACCAAATATTTCCCTCCTTCTAAACAAACCAAACTGAAGAATGACATCATTAACTTCAAACAAAGTTATGATGAATCTCTTTACACTACATGGGAGCGATTCAAAATCCTGCTGAAGAAATGCCCTAATCACCAGCTAGAATGGTCAGCCCAAATATGTACCTTCTACAATGGTCTTACGATAAATCATAGGACGGCAATCGATGCAACAGTTCAAGGGAATCTGATGAACCAAACCGCAGACGAAGCATGGGAATTGCTCGAGAACATGACAATACATCATCATGACTGGAACAGTGGTGAAACAACTTCATCATCTGCCCCACTCTCTGCACTTAACAATCAAACGGAGGCCATCAAATCCCTCACGGATAAGATGGAATCTCTTGCTAAACAACTCGGAGAACTGAAAACGCAGCCGCAGCAGGTTAACCAAGCTCAGGCTTGTGTTTATTATACCAACCCGCAACCTACTGAAGAATATCAAGTTGAGTACGAAAACCCTGACGGTTCAGTCTGTTACGTCCAATACCCAGCTCGTTCACCAAATCCCGGATTCAATCAACCACCTAGGGTTAATCAATTTCAGCGAAGCAATCAACCTTTTCGCTATTGCTATCCACCTTATCCAGCCCAACAATCTCAATTGACCTACGATCAACCACTCCCACTCACTGGTCCCCCAGTTGAGGAAAATTCTCCTACCACCCAGATTACAAAAGCAATTAACCCCACTCTTGGAGCTGATGATCAGTTAACTCAGTTCATTCAAGGGCAACAACAGTTAAATCAGAGAACTGCAACCAGACAAGATCAGACAGAGATACTAATGAGAAATCAATTGACTCTGCTCAAAAGTTTAGAAACGCAGCTCGGACAGTTATCGCAACTCCTTGAAACCCGACCGCAGGGAAGATTGCCAAGTAATACTATCCAAAATCCCCACATAGAAGAAGCAAAGCAAATGGATGCCGTAATTCCAGAGGAAGAACCACAGAGAAGGTCAACTAGGCTCAAGAACAAATCGACATATACTCAGAAGCTGACTCCTGAAACTCCAGTTCGCGTACCTTATCCTGGAAGGCTACAAGAAGAACCATCCAAGCTCGATTACTTCAAACTTGATGGAAGACTCCTGGACACCATGTCCAAATTTCCCAACCAGAAGAGATACATCCGAAGGCTTCTCTCTACAAAGGAGAGGATACCAGACTCTAACAAAATTCCACTGAGTGAAGAATGCTCTGCATTACTCAGAAACTCTTTACCACCAAAGCTAGGAGATACGGGCCGATTCGTTTTCCCGTGTTCAATCTACCAATCTGGAACCATTCATGCGCTAGCAGATTTAAGAGCAAGTATCAACCTAATCCCCTACTCTCTCTATCATAGATTAGAGTTAGGAGACTTATCACCAACCAAAATGACAATCCAACTTGCCGATCACACAATTCGATATCCTAAGGGCATAGTTGAGAATGTCTTGGTGAAATTCGACAAATTCTTGTATCCTACAGATTTCGTAGTGATGGACATTAAGGAAGACCTACACACACCAGTGGTGTTAGGTAGACCGTTCATGAATACGGCTAGGACTGTCATTGATGTGTACAATCAAACCTTGATCTTAAGATCACATGGGGAGAGCGTTACCTTCAAAATTGACCGACCAACCGATCTTTCTGGATAGGCAGAGATGTTTGCTATTTCCACCAGACGGATCACTTCCAATGACGAGTCTTCACCACTAGCCAACGATGTCGAGATGGGTGTCGAATCACAGTATGCAGACGACCCAAAAATGGAAGAAGAGGATCCCAGCGAAGAAATAGAGCAAGAGGAGGACTCTGAAGTGGAAAAGAATATGGAAGACGTAAAAGAAAATGTGACAATACCCGCTCCAAGCATTGAGCGTCATGAAGAAATAATGAGGCTTGAGGCGGCAGATCACAGTTTAATCATTCGTTTTAAGAAAAAGACCGATAAGGCTGAGGTTAAGGATATAGAAATTGATCCTGCAAGTATCAAAGTGGAGAATCAGAATACTGACGAAACCCGTTCATCATACGCATCCTCAGAAGAATAATACACCGATGATGACGAGGTAAAGCAACATGAAGACATTCTGAATAACTCACACTCTCCAACCGAACCAGATCAAGGGGAGCCGGACTCTTCTTCAGATTGAATTCCGGTTATATCCACACACGCAGAACGATACTGATGAATTTGAAGACATTCTCGAAGCCATCCGAAAATCAACCATTGATTTTTTGCTACGCTTAACAGAACGAATTATGGCTATCCGAGAAGAACACCACCTCTATCTCCAAAGAGAAGACAATGATGTTGAAATCCTAGAAGAACACATTCAAGACTTTATCAATTCTCTTCACGATCATATCTATCACGAAGAGAGTCAACGAGAGCACAATTCAGTGGTTTGCATTATTCTCGAGACAAGATTCTGTCGAGACCAGAAGATCATTTACTCTAAGGTTTATAATGCCTTAGCCGGATCTTCACTTCCGTTCTCTTGAAACCAACGAGCACTACTGACTCTCATCCGGAAGCATATGGATCTTTCCACCGGATGCCCGGCTTATCACTCCGACTTGCAAATGATCAAGGATATTCACATCTTTTTCGCTCTCTTGGAAAGAGATAATTTCGAAAGCACACCAGAGAGGCTAGTAATCTATGTAACCATTGATCACCATGCCAATCTGATTATCAAAGAGCTACGAGACGTCGTTTTGGAAGAAGCAAGGAAAAAAAATCCGTTCTCGCATCTTAAGCCAGACCGAGTCAACATTGCCACCTACGTTACTAAGCAGATAACACGTATCTTCCAAGAATCCACGGATCCTAGTTTCACATTTAAAGCTGGATGTAGGGAGATATACTCAAAGATGGTGAAATTAATGCTCGGATCAGGGTTGCTCTTCACTTCTTTTCAGCTTCGCCTCTTAGTAAATTTGTGTAAAGCTACTGACTCTTACTGTGGAGATCACCGTTTCGAAGACTTCGATATTCTAAAGATACAGTTTTTGACATTGTTTGAAGACCTCCGAAATGAGCATCCCATCAGAGAAATCATCAACACCAGCACTGCTTCTATGATTGACATTCATGGGTCAACCAGCAGAGCCGTGGATCATATCCTCATCGGACTTCAAGACTTATCAAGAGCCAAAATTGCGCACTACTTATCGTTCAGAAGATCTTCAAGAGAAGTACCGGATCTGTTACCACTATTGGTCCGACACTTTCTCAGGATTTTTCCGCCAAGACTCACATTCCCTCAAGAAGACCAAGATCACAACCATCAGTGAGGAATGTTTGCTTTTTGAAGCATCACTACGGTCGAGCCAACGACCTTAAACAAAAGCGCTTCTCGGGAGGCAACCCGTGCAATAAAGTAGAGTAGAAGAATAAAGAATGACAAATGAGCCGATAAAGACGCAAGGATTAGAAACCAGCTGCATCTGCTAGGGGTATTTCTTTCTTTTCGCTACTAACTCAAGATTCAAACTATGCCACATCCTAGCTTATCACTAAGTGTGGGATAACACCCAATTAAAACACTAGACAAATACTCCCAAATCTTCAACTAAAACTCCTAAGTGTGGGATACACTAGGAACATTGAGGACAGTGTTCGTCTAAGTGTAGGATGTTGGTATAATCCTTTTATACTATATTATAATAACCCATTACGAAGATTCCAAGTTTTTAAGCCAAATTTCAAAAATTTTGCAAAAGAAACCCTTTTTGAAAGAGTATTTTTAAAAACCTAAAATGTTTGTCAATAAAAATAAGGCTTAAGTAAGGGGGAATCTTGTTAGATTGAGACCTCTAATAGAGCATTGCATGACTAAGGCATTATCGACCTAAATTGATTATGGTGAGGCACCCCAAATAAGACCAGCATTCATCTTTAATGCTTCACTATTTTCCGTTGAGAGTGCCGATGTCTGTGCTCAGAATCAGAACTTGCTTTAGATCTACATCTCCAAGCAGCAAAACGCAATTCGGTTGTAATCAAAATAGCTAGCCATTTGTCAAACATAAACCTTCCGCACCTCCACTACTTCTACTCCACCACCACATCCACATCACTATTTCTCGAAAAATTCAAAAAATGAGATTCCTTCCGAAAATCCGATGTTATAAACCTCTCAAGTATCATGGCAAAGGTCTTGAAAAAGTTTACCGGCAAAAAGTTTCTCGAGATGAAGTCTCCAAAAAAAAATGATTTTCAAGTTCTGAAAAAAGGAACAGAACTATATAAGAGAAACGAGAACTCGACCGAAAATGATTATCAATTGAAGAAAAGTTCCAAAGTGCTTCTCAAAATACTTCAGCACTCCTATCTATCCGAATAAAAGTCTGTATAAAGACCACATTACCCTTTTATCTCACCCCTCAAAACAACTACACTACCACTCCAAAATTCCTTTCCCATCATTGACAAATGACCTATAAAGCTGAGATTACTACCGTTCTCGCATTAGCAGCAAGGATTTGAGTCTTTATCAAGCCTATGACGATGGGTGCAGCATGACTGGCCATGAGTGTATTCATTTCTTAGATCTATAGGGAACCCTAAACACTTGAGTGATTTGAGTGACCCGTGAAAGCAAGCCTATGTCATGTAACCTCCTCGCATGCTTGCAGAGATAACTTCAATCCTAACATAGATAACTCATCTTATCTTTTGCTCTTATAATAAAAGCAAACCGCTTAGGATATTAGAAAAGAAACACCGAAAAGATTCTTAAGAATGAGAGTTTGCTTGAGGACAAGCAAAGTCTAAGTATGGGATATTTGATATCGGCTAAAAAGTCACGTTTTCACCCCGGTATTAAGGCCCAAAAACAACAAAGATTCAAAATTTATCGGTAAAATACCCACTTCGTCGGTTAGAATTGAAGAATAAGTAATTACGAAGGCGGTGCAAAAAGAATCAAGAGAATCGGAGCTAAAACGAAGATTCTAGAGCGAAAACGGTGAAAGAAAAGAAATCAAGTTACGATCCAGTGAATCAAGGCTGACCAGCATCAAAAACGGCCTGCCATACGGCCTGCCAGTATGGAAACGGCCTGCCAAATACGGTTCACCAAGCGGCCTGCCATACGGGCTTCCAGGTAAATGGCCTGCCAAATACGGGCCACCAAACTGGCTGCCAAACGGCCTGCCAGCCGTATTTTGGAAAATTCCTAGTCTATTTAAAGGGACTTTGTCATTCATTCCAACACACACTTCAATTCACTTCTTTCTCTCTCTTGTACAATATTAGTCATACTCTCAAGGCCTTCGACTTCGTGCGGGAAACCTAGTACCCGGAGAAGAACGCTGAAGATTGTATTAGGAGCGGTCTGGAGTCTTGAAGTTGTCACTTTTGTATTCGGAACTAGTTTAATCTACTGGTACTTCTATCCTTTATCTTATATAATGTTTTATGATATTGTTGCCATGATTAGCGAGTAGTTATCTTTAGTGTATGCTATGATGTAAGCAGTTATAATGCCGAAATAATATTATGGTCTGTGTATGCTGTTGAAATGCTTTCCGATTATGCTTTATACTCAATCGCTTTTCCAACTAATAGAAAGTAGTTATAGGCTCTGTTATTGGGAAGTTGCGAACCCCGATTCAGAGTACACTATCTATGTCACCCCCTGGTAAGAGAAGTCTATCGGATACAACGTAAGATCGACCGAGGCACACCGATTGTAGTAAGTCTATCGAGCTTTGGATTCCGACTGAGGACTCTTTCGTAGTGAAACATCTGACTAGACCCATAGTACATTGTCGGTCCTAGACCATCCTAGTGTAGTCACCAAGCATATAAACTTCGTACGTGCACGCTGAGGCACAGAGGTTGTTGTAAGCTGTACCTCTGCTAAGTAAGGCCATGGAACCCGATTAGTGTTGACCAGTACACTGCACCATAACGCGGTCTCAAGCATTGCACCCCGCTAGAGGGATTCTTAGTTAATTAAGGAACTGTTTGTTTAGACACATAAAGGATTGGACCGTTAGGATAACCGAACGTGTTCATGGAAGTCAGCTTGACTTAACCATGGTGTTCTTTATGGTTGAACTCTTTTTAAGGGCCTAACTACCTTTTACCAATCATTAACGAAAGCATTGCAACACATCACGTCTCTCGGATATGGTAAACCATGTATTCTATTATGCTTAAGAAGGTTTAGACCATTTCGGAATGTTAATACGTCACCCAACTGAGTCGCTCAATTGGATGAGCCATCTGAAAGTGTATGACTGTAGTCAGACTGCACGGGCGTCTGGGGTAAGGGGCGTTACTGTCTATTCAGAATCTTCAAGCCTAACGCAGTACCCAGTGACATGTCTTATGACAGGGGCGTTTAGGACCAATGTAATGAATACAGGGCCTCTGCCTATTCATGAGCCAGCATTCCATAATCTCTGCAGAATAACTGATGAAGTCATAGTATGCACTCACTTTAACCTTATCTGAATTACGAATTTTATCGCATTTACTTTATCTGTCTTATAAATTAGAAAACCCAAAATAAATATTCACTACTCCCTAACTATCTTAGGCTTAAATATAGGTTCGATTCTACTGATATCTCAAAAATACGACCCTAGGTCATACTTCCCTTACTTATAAGGAGTAGTAAGATTTAGGCCCCGCTAAATATAAATTTAAAACAGTACCTTCCTCCCACGAGTGGCTGACCCTGGCGAGCTGTGGCCTGACGACACCGCGCGAATAAAAACCTTCCGTTTCGGCCATATCACCTTTCTTTCTTCTTTTTCTCTTTTTCTTCTCCCTTTCTGTGTTCTTCAGCCGACGCTCTAACCCACCACCACCATCCTCAATTCTTCATCAAATTAACCGATTCAAAGCTCAAATCCTATTCTCTCGTGCCTCCTAAACACGTTTTCATCATCAATTTGGTGTAAAAGGTACTCTATTTTGGTCAAAATTCGATTTCTCTCTCAAAGTCAAAATTTTAACTTTTGAGAAAAATTGTGTTTTATGCCCAATTTTGGATTCCTTTATGCTTAGTTAGATAATGTAATTGCTATGTGTAAGTTTTTAGGCTCGATTGAAGCACTTTGGATAGTTTTTAGCTCTCGATTCGTTAGTTGAGGTTTTAGGGTAGAAATTGGTGAAATTCTTGGAAAATTGATGTTTTGCTAGCTTAATTAGGCTTAGTGATTCATTTAGAATGCTTAGAAACTAATTTTGAAACAATATATGCTTGTTTGTCTAAATTTGACATTTTGGTTAAACTACACTTAATTAGGATTAGAGTTTTTTCTATAGTTAAAACGTTTTTAAAACTTAGGATTGCTTTAAAACTAGTTCAAATAAGATATCATTGATTTGCTCATGAAAATGTAGCTTAGTCTTTGATTTTCCTTATTTTGTACGTTTTGAACAAAATGTATATTTTTCTGTAAAACAACCTTAATCTTTGACTTAAGAATGTTATAGTTCAAGTTTGGTGATTGAAAATATTTAAGGTAATCAGAAATGGTCATTAGAACCATTGTATGCTTAAAAATCATCACATTTGGATCAAAATTGCTTATTACGACTAATTTGCTATAATTATTATTTTTAGCATTATTTATTGTAATCACGGGTACACTTTGAATTTTGCTTAAGAATAAGTTTGTAGTTGGATTAGATATTGTTTGTGGTAATTTTGGCTATATTTGACTACAACAGGAATTTGGAAAATGCCATTTTTAAAGCCCTCATTTCGAATTTTTTCCGAAAAATATATGCATTTTTAAGTTCTAAGTCTCAATTTTTGGAACATAACCTACGTTACTTGACTTTCGCAGATGGCTAATCGCATACCAGCAAAATATGAGTTGCCCCATTACCTTCACGGGCAAGATGATCCAGCAGATAATGAGCCATTTATGAAAACTTGGATTAATCGGCCGAAATGGGCTAACAAATATATTAACTGGACGATTATGGAACAGTGTGGATGGGCCGAAGAGCTTAGGGCAATCTTGAACTTTAGAGCAATCAGGAGAACACACAGAGCCTGGCAAAACTTGTTTGAAATAAATGAGAAAACGTACAATGAGCCATATGCGGAATTTATGGCTACTTGGAGGTTTGATTCAGACGTTGATCAAGAGGATAACGGTGATCAAGAGTGTATTCACTTTCGCCACCAAAATCAGATGTACCACCTATCTCTTGCACTATTTGCAAGGTATTTGGAACTGTACAAACGGTCACAGCTCAACAGTTCTTTATTCAAGAGGGGTTACACCACCTTGAACAACATAGACTACCAAGGTTTCTGGCGCGAATACAACTCCGATGATGAGCCGTGGAGATCAAGTAAAAAGGCTTCAAAATTCACCAACCCCGTACACTGCATCCTTCACCACCTTATCACTAAAACCCTTCACCCAAAAACCTAGCATGGTGGTGCCGTTACCATTAACGATATGCGCACCTTCTGGCCCAGGCATTTACTAATGAAAAGAATTCGGCAAGGACAGTTGTGCCAGTTTTAGGAGCGGTTGTTACTAAACTCCTCCGTCGGATGCATGTTTTGGGGAGTATCGAGAGGTTTGGGTATATGATTGGGGCTGAGTCGGAAGAAATAGGGTATAAGATACTGAACACTTGGGAATACATTCGTATTAAGGGTGAACAGTTAATCATTGCAGCTAATCCGGCAATACCAGATTCTGAAGACCGGACAGTGCCAGGGGTGAGAGTAACAGGGTTTAGGCCTAATACAAGGACAAGAGATGGTAGGAGACGGTGAGGTTCTCAGGAACCGTGGGATGAGGATGATCCCACCATACAGGGACGGCCCACTGATACCCGCCGACACTCATCAGTAGGTGAAGGGGATAGGTCGCGCTTTCCGCCGTACCACTATCACATGGGAGACTTGCATGGGCATGAGAGTTGGTATGCCCAGCACGCTATTTTTAGAACCTGGATGAAATGTCCCGTTCTTATTGATTAAAAACGTTCCATATTAATTGATTTCGTTGCGAGGTTTTGACCTCTATATGAGACGTTTTTCAAAGACTGCATTCATTTTAAAACAAACCATAACCTTTATTTCATCAATAAAGGTTTAAAAAGCTTTACGTAGATTATCAAATAATGATAATCTAAAATATCCTGTTTACACACGACCATTACATAATGGTTTACAATACAAATATGTTACAACAAAATAAGTTTCTTGAATGCAGTTTTTACACAATATCATACAAGCATGGACTCCAAATCTCGTCCTTATTTAAGTATGCGACAGCGGAAGCTCTTAATAATCACCTGAGAATAAACATGCTTAAAACGTCAACAAAAATGTTGGTGAGTTATAGGTTTAACCTATATATATCAAATCATAATAATAGACCACAAGATTTCATATTTCAATACACATCCCATACATAGAGATAAAAATCATTCATATGGTGAACACCTGGTAACCGACATTAACAAGATGCATATATAAGAATATCCCCATCATTCTGGGACACCCTTCGGATATGATATAAATTTCGAAGTACTAAAGCATCCGGTACTTTGGATGGGGCTTGTTGGGCCCGATAGATCTATCTTTAGGATTCGCGTCAATTAGGGTGTCTGTTCCCTAATTCTTAGATTACCAGACTTAATAAAAAGGGGCATATTCGATTTCGATAATTCAACCATAGAATGTAGTTTCACGTACTTGTGTCTATTTTGTAAATCATTTATAAAACATGCATGTATTCTCATCCCAAAAATATTAGATTTTAAAAGTGGGACTATAACTCACTTTCACAGATTTTTACTTCGTCGGGAAGTAAGACTTGGCCACTGGTTGATTCACGAACCTATAACAATATATACATATATATCAAAGTATGTTCAAAATATATTTACAACACTTTTAATATATTTTGATGTTTTAAGTTTATTAAGTCAGCTGTCCTCGTTAGTAACCTACAACTAGTTGTCCACAGTTAGATGTACATAAATAAATCGATAAATATTATCTTGAATCAATCCACGACCCAGTGTATACGTATCTCAGTATTGATCACAGCTCAAACTATATATATTTTGGAATCAACCTCAACCCTGTATAGCTAACTCCAACATTCACATATAGAGTGTCTATGGTTGTTCCGAAATATATATAGATGTGTCGACATGATAGGTCGAAACATTGTATACGTGTCTATGGTATCTCAAGATTACATAATATACAATACAAGTTGATTAAGTTTTGGTTGGAATAGATTTGTTACCAATTTTCACGTAGCTAAAATGAGAAAAATTATCCAATCTTGTTTTACCCATAACTTCTTCATTTTAAATCCGTTTTGAGTGAATCAAATTGCTATGGTTTCATATTGAACTCTATTTTATGAATCTAAATAGAAAAAGTGTAGGTTTATAGTCGGAAAAATAAGTTACAAGTCGTTTTTGTAAAGGTAGTCATTTTAGTCGAAAGAACGACGTCTAGATGACCATTTTAGAAAACATACTTCCACTTTGAGTTTAACCATAATTTTTGGATATAGTTTCATGTTCATAATAAAAATCATTTTCTCATAATAACAACTTTTAAATCAAAGTTTATCATAGTTTTTAATTAACTAACCCAAAACAGCCCGCGGTGTTATTACGACGGCATAAATCCGGTTTTACGGTGTTTTTCGTGTTTCCAGGTTTTAAATCATTAAGTTAGCATATCATATAGATATAGAACATGTGTTTAGTTTATTTTAAAATTCAACTTAGAAGGATTAACTTTTGTTTGCGAACAAGTTTAGAATTAACTAAACTATGTTCTAGTGATTACAAGTTTAAACCTTCGAATAAGATAGCTTTATATGTATGAATCGAATGATGTTACGAACATCATTACTACCTTAAGTTCCTTGGATAAACCTACTGGAAAAGAGAAAAATGGATCTAGCTTCAATGGATCCTTGGATGGCTCGAAGTTCTTGAAGCAGAATCATGACACGAAAACAAGTTCAAGTAAGATCATCACTTGAAATAAGATTGTTATAGTTATAGAAATTGAACCAAAGTTTGAATATGATTATTACCTTGTATTAGAATAATAACCTACTGTAAGAAACAAATATTTCTTGAGGTTGGATGATCACCTTACAAGATTGGAAGTGAGCTAGCAAACTTGAAAGTATTCTTGATTTTATGAAACTAGAACTTTTGGAATTTATGAAGAACACTTAGAACTTGAAGATAGAACTTGAGAGAGATCAATTAGATGAAGAAAATTGAAGAATGAAAGTTTTTGTAGGTGTTTTTGGTCGTTGGTGTATGGATTAGATATAAAGGATATGTAATTTTGTTTTCATGTAAATAAGTCATGAATGATTACTCATATTTTTGTAATTTTATGAGATATTTCATGCTAGTTGCCAAATGATGGTTCCCACATGTGTTAGGTGACTCACATGGGCTGCTAAGAGCTGATCATTGGAGTGTATATACCAATAGTACATACATCTAAAAGCTGTGTATTGTACGAGTACGAATACGGGTGCATACGAGTAGAATTGTTGATGAAACTGAACGAGGATGTAATTGTAAGCATTTTTGTTAAGTAGAAGTATTTTGATAAGTGTATTGAAGTCTTTCAAAAGTGTATAAATACATATTAAAACACTACATGTATATACATTTTAACTGAGTCGTTAAGTCATCGTTAGTCGTTACATGTAAGTGTTGTTTTGAAACCTTTAGGTTAACGATCTTGTTAAATGTTGTTAACCCAATGTTTATAATATCAAATGAGATTTTAAATTATTATATTATCATGATATTATCATGTATGAATATCTCTTAATATGATATATATACATTAAATGTCTTTACAACGATAATCGTTACATATATGTCTCGTTTAAAAATCATTAAGTTAGTAGTCTTGTTCTTACATATGTAGTTCATTGTTAATATACTTAATGATATATTTACTTATCATAGTATCATGTTAACTATATATATATATCCATATATATGTCATCATATAGTTTTTACAAGTTTTAACGTTCGTGAATCACCGGTCAACTTGGGTGGTCAATTGTCTATATGAAACATATTTCAATTAATCAAGTCTTACAAGTTTGATTGCTTAACATGTTGGAAATATTTAATCATGTAAATATCAATCTCAATTAATATATATAAACATGGAAAAGTTCGGGTCACTACAGTACCTACCCGTTAAATAAATTTCGTCCCGAAATTTTAAGCTGTTGAAGGTGTTGACGAATCTTCTGGAAATAGATGCGGGTATTTCTTCTTCATCTGATCTTCATGCTCCCAGGTGAACTCGGGTCCTCTACGAGCATTCTATCGAACCTTAACAATTGGTATCTTGTTTTGCTTAAGTCTTTTAACCTCACGATCCATTATTTCGACGGGTTCTTCGATGAATTGAAGTTTTTCGTTGATTTGGATTTCATCTAACGGAATAGTGAGATCTTCTTTAGCAAAACATTTCTTCAAATTCGAGACGTAGAAAGTGTTATGTACAGCCGCGAGTTGTTGAGGTAACTCTAGTCGGTATGCTACTGGTCCGACACGATCAATAATCTTGAATGGTCCAATATACCTTGGATTTAATTTCCCTCGTTTACCAAATCGAACAACGCCTTTCCAAGGTGCAACTTTAAGCATGACCATCTCTCCAATTTCAAATTCTATATCTTTTCTTTTAATGTCAGCGTAGCTCTTTTGTCGACTTTGGGCGGTTTTCAACCGTTGTTGAATCTGGATGATCTTCTCGGTAGTTTCTTGTATAATCTCCGGACCTGTAATCTGTCTATCCCCCACTTCACTCCAACAAATCGGAGACCTGCACTTTCTACCATAAAGTGCTTCAAACGGCGCCATCTCAATGCTTGAATGGTAGCTGTTGTTGTAGGAAAATTCTGCTAACGGTAGATGTCGATCCCAACTGTTTCCGAAATCAATAACACATGCTCGTAGCATGTCTTCAAGCGTTTGTATCGTCCTTTCGCTCTGCCCATCAGTTTGTGGATGATAGGCAGTACTCATGTCTAGACGAGTTCCTAATGCTTGCTGTAATGTCTGCCAGAATCTTGAAATAAATCTGCCATCCCTATCAGAGATAATAGAGATTGGTATTCCATGTCTGGAGACGACTTCCTTCAAATACAATCGTGCTAACTTCTCCATCTTGTCATCTTCTCTTATTGGTAGGAAGTGTGCTGATTTGGTGAGACGATCAACTATTACCCAAATAGTATCAAAACCACTTGCAGTCCTTGGCAATTTAGTGATGAAATCCATGGTAATGTTTTCCCATTTCCATTCCGGGATTTCGGGTTGTTGAAGTAGACCTGATGGTTTCTGATGCTCAGCTTTGACCTTAGAACACGTCAAACATTCTCCTACGTATTTAGCAACATCCCGGCCACCAAAAATGTTTCTTGAGATCCTTGTACATCTTCCCCGTTCCAGGATGTATTGAGTATCTGGTTTTATGAGCTTCTCTAAGTACCATTTCTCTCATATCTCCAAATTTTGGTACCCAAATCCTTTCAGCCCTATACCGGGTTCCGTCTTCCCGAATATTAAGATGCTTCTCCGATCCTTTGGGTATTTCATCCTTTAAATTTCCCTCTTTTAAAACTCCTTGTTGCGCCTCCTTTATTTGAGTAGTAATGTTATTATGAATCATTATATTCATAGATTTTACTCGAATGGGTTCTCTGTCCTTCCTGCTCAAGGCATCGGCTACCACATTTGCCTTCCCCGGGTGGTAACGAATCTCAAAGTTGTAATCATTCAATAATTCAATCCACCTACGCTGCCTCATATTCAGTTGTTTCTGATTAAATATGTGTTGAAGACTTTTGTGATCGGTATATATAATACTTTTGACCCCATATAAGTAGTGCCTCCAAGTCTTTAATGTAAAAACAACCGCGCCTAATTCCAAATCATGCGTCGTATAATTTTGCTCGTGAATCTTCAATTGTCTAGATGCATAAGCAATCACCTTCGTTCGTTGCATTAATACACAACCGAGACCTTGCTTTGATGCGTCACAATAAATCACAAAATCATCATTCCCTTCAGGCAATGACAATATAGGTGCCGTAGTTAGCTTTTTCTTCAATAACTGAAACGCTTTCTCTTGTTCATCATTCCATTCAAATTTCTTCCCTTTATGCGTTAATGCAGTCAAGGGTTTTGCTATTCTGGAAAAGTCTTGGATGAACCTTCTATAGTAACCAGCTAGTCCTAAAAACTGGCGTATGTGTTTCGGAGTTTTCGGGGTTTCCCACTTTTCAACAGTTTCTATCTTTGCCGGATCCACCTTAATACCTTCTTTGTTCACTATGTGACCGAGGAATTGAACTTCTTCCAACCAAAATGCACACTTTGAAAACTTAGCGTACAATTCTTCCTTCCTCAATACTTCTAACACCTTTCTCAAATGTTCACCGTGTTCTTGGTCATTCTTTGAGTAAATAAGTATGTCATCAATGAAAACAATGACAAACTTGTCAAGGTATGGTCCACACACTCGGTTCATAAGGTCCATGAACACAGCTGGTGCATTAGTTAAACCAAACGGCATGACCATAAACTCGTAATGACCGTAACGTGTTCTGAAAGCAGTCTTTGGAATATCATATTCTTTCACCCGCATTTGATGATACCCGGAACGTAAGTCAATCTTTGAATAAACAGACGAGCCTTGTAGTTGATCAAATAAGTCATCGATTCTCGGTAGTGGGTAGCGATTCTTGATGCTAAGTTTGTTCAACTCTCGGTAGTCGATACACAACCTGAATGTACCATCTTTCTTCTTGACAAACAAAACAGGAGCTCCCCACGGTGATGTGCTTGGTCGAATGAAACTACGCTCTAAAAGTTCTTGTAATTGGCTTTGCAGTTCTTTCATCTCGCTAGGTGCGAGTCTGTAAGGAGCACGAGCTATTGGTGCAGCTCCTGGTACAAGATCTATTTGAAATTCAACGGATCGATGTGGGGGTAATCCCGGTAATTCTTTCGGAAATACATCGGGAAATTCTTTTGCAATGGGAACATCATTGATGCTCTTTTCTTTAGTTTTTACTTTCTCTACGTGTGCTAGAACAGCATAGCAACCTTTTCTTATTAGTTTTTGTGCCTTCAAATTACTAATAAGATGTAGCTTCGTGTTACCTTTTTCTCCGTACACCATTAAGGGTTTTCCTTTTTCTCGTATAATGCGAATTGAATTTTTGTAACAAACGATCTCTGCTTTCACTTCTTTCAACCAGTCCATACCGATTATCACATCAAAACTCCCTAACTCTACTGGTATCAAATCAATCTTAAATGTTTCGCTAACCAGTTTAATTTCTCGATTCCGACATATATTATCTGCTGAAATTAATTTACCATTTGCTAATTCGAGTAAAAATTTACTATCCAAAGGCGTCAATGGACAACTTAATTTAGCACAAAAATCTCTACTCATATAGCTTCTATCCGCACCCGAATCAAATAAAACGTAAGCAGATTTATTGTCAATAAGAAACGTACCCGTAACAAGCTCCTGGTCTTCCTGTGCCTCTGCCGCATTAATATTGAAAACTCTTCCGCGGCCTTGTCCATTCGTGTTCTCCTGGTTCGGGCAATTTCTAATAATGTGGCCCGGTTTTCCACATTTATAACAAACTACATTGGCATAACTTGCTCCGACACTACTTGCTCCGCCATTACTCGTTCCGACAC
This sequence comes from Rutidosis leptorrhynchoides, assembly GCF_046630445.1. Classification (NCBI taxonomy): domain Eukaryota; kingdom Viridiplantae; phylum Streptophyta; class Magnoliopsida; order Asterales; family Asteraceae; genus Rutidosis; species Rutidosis leptorrhynchoides. The sequence goes on along the minus strand of NC_092335.1, from coordinate 442,520,698 downwards.
CATTTGTTCCTTTCGTTCTGTTAACCCCTGGTCCGTAGACATCACACTTCGCCGCGCTATGACCATTTCTTTTACACTTGTTACAAAATTTGGTGCAGAACCCCGAGTGATACTTTTCACACCTTTGGCATAGCTGCTTTTGATTGTTGTTGTTGTTGCGGTTATTATTGTTGTTAAGATGATTGTTGTGGTTGCTGTTGTTGTTGTTGTTGTTGTTGTTGTTGTTGTTGTTGGGCCGTTTGTTGTAGTTGCGATTGATGTTGCGATTGTTAGGATAGTTGTTGCGATTATTGTTATAATTGCTGTTGTTGTTGTATTGGTGATTCTTATCACCGTTTTCTTCCCACTTTCTTTTGACTTGCTTCACATTGGCCTCTTCAGTAGTCTGTTCTTTAATTCTTTCTTCAATCTGGTTCACTAGTTTGTGAGCCATTCTACATGCCTGTTGTATGGAGGCGGGCTCGTGTGAACTTATATCTTCTTAGATTCTTTCCGGTAATCCTTTCACAAACGCGTCGATCTTCTCTTCCTCATCTTCGAATGCTCCCGGACACAATAGGCACAATTCTGTGAATCGTCTTTCGTACGTGGTAATATCAAATCCTTGGGTTCGTAACCCTCTAAGTTCTGTCTTGAGCTTATTGACCTCGGTTCTGGGACGGTACTTCTCGTTCATCAAGTGCTTGAATGCTGACCACGGTAGTGCGTACGCATCGTCTTGTCCCACTTGCTCTAGATAGGTATTCCACCATGTTAACGCAGAACCTGTGAAGGTATGCGTAGCGTACTTCACTTTGTCCTCTTCAGTACACTTACTTATGGCAAACACCGATTCAACCTTCTCGGTCCACCGTTTCAATCCGATCGGTCCTTCGGTTCCATCAAATTCCAAAGGTTTGCAGGCAGTGAATTCTTTGTAGGTGCATCCTACACGATTTCCTGTACTGCTAGATCCAAGGTTATTGTTGGTATGTAGCGCAGCCTGTACTGCGGCTATGTTTGAAGCTAGAAAAGTACGGAATTCCTCTTCATTCATATTCACGGTGTGTCGAGTAGTCGGTGCCATTTCCTTCAAAATAGTTAAATGGAACTAGTTAATCATACAGAATATTAAGAGTAGTTAATAGTATTTCGTAGCATAATATGAACTCATTTATAAAAGCGTTTTCTTCATATTAGCGTTTTATAAGTTTAAATTCGGGTAGTACCTACCCGTTAAGTTCATACTTAGTAGCTAATATACAATTCAACTACTACAATTCTATATGAAAAACTGATTATAATAATATTTCGCGTTCAAACTTTTACACAATATTTTACAAACTTACAATACCGCTTATTTTACATATAGCATGAAATATAACACACAATAAATTTGATACAAGATGGTTGTGAAGATAATTCTAGCTAGTACACAAGTCGTTCAGCAAAGGCAATAAAGACACGTAATTCATACGTCCAGAAACAAGTCATGCATTCTGGTTTTACTAGGATTACTTCCCATCCTTGGTCTTGTGGAACATAACCGTTATGGCCGTTGATAAGACAGCGTGTTGTAACGTCGTCAAAGGGACGAGGGTTACGTAATGTCCAACAGTCCCGTAACAATCTAAAAACCCCATTTCTTACCCCAATTACCGACTCCGTCACTTGTGGGAACGTTTTGTTTAATAGTTGTAGCCCGATGTTCTTGTTCTCACTTTGGTGAGAAGCGAACATTACTAATCCGTAAGCATAACATGCTTCTTTATGTTGCATGTTAGCCGCTTTTTCTAAATCACGAAGTCCAATATTCGGATATTTTGAGTCAAAATAATTTCTTAACCCATTGCGTAAAATAGCATTTGGGTTCCCCGCAATATATGCGTCAAAGTAAACACATCGTAACTTATGGATTTCCCAATGTGATATCCCCCATCTTTCAAACGAAAGCCTTTTATAAACTAAGGCATTCTTGGAACGTTCTTCGAATGTCTTACAAACTGATCTCGCCTTAAATAGTTGTGCCGAAGAATTCTGACCGACTCTAGACAAGATTTCATCAATCATGTCTCCGGGTAGGTCTCTTAAAATATTGGGTTGTCTATCCATTTTGTGTTTTTATACTGTAAAATAGACAAGAGTTAGATTCATAAAAAAAATACTTATTAATACAAGCAATTTTTACATATATCATAAAGCATAAGCACACTATATTACATATATTACACCACACGAATACAACTATCTTATTCCGACTCGCTTGTTTCTTCTTCTTTGGTTTTGGTTCGTTTTGCCAAGTTTCTAGGGATATATGATGTTCCCCTAATACGAGCCGTCGTTATCCACATTGGTTTAGAAAAACCTGGTGGTTTAGAGGTTCCCGGGTCATTGTTACAACTTAAGGACTTCGGGGGTTGACGATACATATAAAGTTCATCGGGGTTGGAATTAGATTTCTCTATTTTTATGCCCTTTCCCTTATTATTTTCTTTTGCCTTTTTAAATTCAGTTGGGGTAATTTCTATAACATCATCGGAATTCTCGTCGGAATCCGATTCATCTGAGAATTGGTAATCCTCCCAATATTTTGCTGTCTTGGCGGAAACACCATTGACCATAATTAACCTTGGTCGGTTGGTTGAGGATTTTCTTTTACTTAACCGTTTTATTATTTCCCCCACCGGTTCTATTTCTTCATCCGGTTCCGATTCTTCTTCCGGTTCCGATTCTTCTTCCGGTTCCGACTCTTCTTCCGGTTCCTCTTCGGGAACTTGTGAATCAGTCCACGAATCATTCCAATTTACATTTGACTCTTCATTATTATTAGGTGAGTCAATGGGACTTGTTCTAGAGGTAGACATCTATCACATAATATCAAACGCGTTAAGAGATTAATATATCACATAATATTCACATGTTAAAAATATATAGTTTCCAACAAAATTTGTTAAGCAATCATTTTTCAAGTAAACACGGTCGAAGTCCAGACTCACTAATGCATCCTAAAAAACTAGATAAGACACACTAATGCAAAATTCTGGTTCTCTAAGACCAACGCTCGGATACCAACTGAAATGTCCCGTTCTTATTGATTAAAAACGTTCCATATTAATTGATTTCGTTGCGAGGTTTTGACCTCTATATGAGACGTTTTTCAAAGACTGCATTCATTTTAAAACAAACCATAACCTTTATTTCATCAATAAAGGTTTAAAAAGCTTTACGTAGATTATCAAATAATGATAATCTAAAATATCCTGTTTACACACGACCATTACATAATGGTTTACAATACAAATATGTTACAACAAAATAAGTTTCTTGAATGCAGTTTTTACACAATATCATACAAGCATGGACTCCAAATCTCGTCCTTATTTAAGTATGCGACAGCGGAAGCTCTTAATAATCACCTGAGAATAAACATGCTTAAAACGTCAACAAAAATGTTGGTGAGTTATAGGTTTAACCTATATATATCAAATCATAATAATAGACCACAAGATTTCATATTTCAATACACATCCCATACATAGAGATAAAAATCATTCATATGGTGAACACCTGGTAACCGACATTAACAAGATGCATATATAAGAATATCCCCATCATTCCGGGACACCCTTCGGATATGATATAAATTTCGAAGTACTAAAGCATCCGGTACTTTGGATGGGGCTTGTTGGGCCCGATAGATCTATCTTTAGGATTCGCGTCAATTAGGGTGTCTGTTCCCTAATTCTTAGATTACCAGACTTAATAAAAAGGGGCATATTCGATTTCGATAATTCAACCATAGAATGTAGTTTCACGTACTTGTGTCTATTTTGTAAATCATTTATAAAACCTGCATGTATTCTCATCCCAAAAATATTAGATTTTTAAAAGTGAGACTATAACTCACTTTCACAGATTTTTACTTCGTCGGGAACTAAGACTTGGCCACTGGTTGATTCACGAACCTATAACAATATATACATATATATCAAAGTATGTTCAAAATATATTTACAACACTTTTATATTTTGATGTTTTAAGTTTATTAAGTCAGCTGTCCTCGTTAGTAACCTACAACTAGTTGTCCACAGTTAGATGTACATAAATAAATTGATAAATATTATCTTGAATCAATCCACGACCCAGTGTATACGTATCTCAGTATTGATCACAACTCAAACTATATATATTTTGGAATCAACCTCAACCCTGTATAGCTAACTCCAACATTCACATATAGAGTGTCTATGGTTGTTCCGAAATATATATAGATGTGTCGACATTATAGGTCGAAACATTGTATACGTGTCTATGGTATCTCAAGATTACATAATATACAATACAAGTTGATTAAGTTTTGGTTGGAATAGATTTGTTACCAATTTTCACGTAGCTAAAATGAGAAAAATTATCCAATCTTGTTTTACCCATAACTTCTTCATTTTAAATCCGTTTTGAGTGAATCAAATTGCTATGGTTTCATATTGAACTCTATTTTATGAATCTAAACAGAAAAAGTATAGGTTTATAGTCGAAAAAATAAGTTACAAGTCGTTTTTGTAAAGGTAGTCATTTCAGTCGAAAGAACGACGTCTAGATGACCATTTTAGAAAACATACTTCCACTTTTAGTTTAACCATAATTTTTGGATATAGTTTCATGTTCATAATAAAAATCATTTTCTCATAATAACAACTTTTAAATCAAATTTTATCATAGTTTTTAATTAACTAACCCAAAACAGCCCGCGGTGTTACTACGACGGCGTAAATCCGGTTTTACGGTGTTTTTCGTGTTTCCAGGTTTTAAATCATTAAGTTAGCATATCATATAGATATAGAACATGTGTTTAGTTTATTTTAAAATTCAACTTAGAAGGATTAACTTTTGTTTGCGAACAAGTTTAGAATTAACTAAACTATGTTCTAGTGATTACAAGTTTAAACCTTCGAATAAGATAGCTTTATATGTATGAATCGAATGATGTTATGAACATCATTACTACCTTAAGTTCCTTTGATAAACCTACTGGAAAAGAGAAAAATGGATCTAGCTTCAATGGATCCTTGGATGGCTCGAAGTTCTTGAAGCAGAATCATGACACGAAAACAAGTTCAAGTAAGATCATCACTTGAAATAAGATTGTTATAGTTATAGAAATTGAACCAAAGTTTGAATATGATTATTACCTTGTATTAGAATGATAACCTACTGTAAGAAACAAAGATTTCTTGAGGTTGGATGATCACCTTACAAGATTGGAAGTGAGCTAGCAAACTTGAAAGTATTCTTGATTTTATGAAACTAGAACTTTTGGAATTTATGAAGAACACTTAGAACTTGAAGATAGAACTTGAGAGAGATCAATTAGATGAAGAAAATTGAAGAATGAAAGTGTTTGTAGGTGTTTTTGGTCGTTGGTGTATGGATTAGATATAAAGGATATGTAATTTTGTTTTCATGTAAATAAGTCATGAATGATTACTCATATTTTTGTAATTTTATGAGATATTTCATGCTAGTTGCCAAATGATGGTTCCCACATGTGTTAGGTGACTCACATGGGCTGCTAAGAGCTGATCATTGGAGTGTATATACCAATAGTACATACATCTAAAAGCTGTGTATTGTACGAGTACGAATACGGGTGCATACGAGTAGAATTGTTGATGAAACTGAACGAGGATGTAATTGTAAGAATTTTTGTTAAGTAGAAGTATTTTGATAAGTGTATTGAAGTCTTTCAAAAGTGTATAAATACATATTAAAACACTACATGTATATACATTTTAACTGAGTCGTTAAGTCATCGTTAGTCGTTACATGTAAGTGTTGTTTTGAAACCTTTAGGTTAACGATCTTGTTAAATGTTGTTAACCCAATGTTTATAATATCAAATGAGATTTTAAATTATTATATTATCATGATATTATCATGTATGAATATCTCTTAATATGATATATATATACATTAAATGTCTTTACAACGATAATCGTTACATATATGTCTCGTTTAAAAATCATTAAGTTAGTAGTCTTGTTCTTACATATGTAGTTCATTGTTAATATACTTAATGATATATTTACTTATCATAGTATCATGTTAACTATATATATATATATATCCATATATATGTCATCATATAGTTTTTACAAGTTTTAACGTTCGTGAATCACCGGTCAACTTGGGTGGTCAATTGTCTATATGAAACATATTTCAATTAATCAAGTCTTACAAGTTTGATTGCTTAACATGTTGGAAACATTTAATCATGTAAATATCAATCTCAATTAATATATATAAACATGGAAAAGTTCGGGTCACTACACTGGATCACTTTACGCACTACGCAGGCAGACATCTCAATGTTCCGCCATATCCTCACGAGTATCCGGTGATGTATGCCCACAGGGACCCCAGAGGTGCAGGCCCGAGCCGTCAGCACACAGGACCCCTATCTCCTCCTCCTCAGCATCAGTACATGCAGCATACAGTCATCCCATCTCCTACTGGGGAACCGAGCACAGGGGCCGCAGGTTTCGTTGACAACCTGTTTGACACCTCCCATTTGCACACTCACAGAGATACATCCACCGACGCTCAGGCTTCTGTATGGGATCAGGCTGCAAGCCGCTATATGACTGAGGGAGTCACGCAGGGTATAGACAGTATGGGTATGAACCCACATTTGGGAAGCGATTTGCAAGAATGGCAGAATTGGCGTACGGGGCCTATGATTCATACGAGTACATCATCGCTTACTGGACTGATTGCACGGTCAGATGGGATTCAGTTTAGGGTATCTTCTAGGATGAATACGGCAGAATTAGCACAGCAATTCGCTACAGACGAGGAGATGACTGATGTAGGGCAATCAGCCCTTCGACCAGAGAGACAGCCCCGCACCAGCGTATCGTATTCCTTAACCTACCCTCCACCTCAGCCATGACTGTATTTATTTCTGGAATATTTGAATAATTACTTATGATACTCTATTACTTTTTGTTTGTACGCCCGACTTCGGGCATAACTACTTTATATTTTTAAGTATGTATGATATTTAGAATAAAATTGCATTAATAAAACGTCACAAACAAATGACGATCGAGACTGTACAAGATGGAAGCACGACTTGGAGCAAGGACACATTGAACGAGGATGACGCCAGCATAAGGATTGAAGACCCCATAGTTGGCACGCCATCCGAGTGCACGCCTTGCGACCATAGGGGAGTACTACGTCTTCACCACTTTTTCAAATAGAATATACGCAAACTACTATACCACTTTAAAAACTAAGTGTGAGATTGGCAACCCCACCAACATAAACTTTTAATAACAAAAACGCCTCTTTCAAAACCTAAAGTGTGGGATACGCCGTATCTCTAACATTGAGGACAATGTTATTTTAAAGTGTGGGATAGCAAATGTTGCATAACGATTCTTGTAAAATCCTTAAGTGTTAGAAAAAACTAAATTTTTCCTAAAAACTTAAAACTTTTCGAACTATAAAAACACCAAGGATTATAAAATTCTATAAAAGATCAAAAGTTTTTGCTACAAAATAGACCAAAGAGTAAAACGAGGTTAAAACGTTTTGCGAAAATCAAACCAAATATTCCAAAAGAGCATTGCATAACAAAAGGCGCTATTCGACCCATTATAATTGTTGTGAGGCACCCCCAAATAAGGCTTTAAAAGCACTCATTTTTAGTGCTTCGCTATATTTCCGTTGAGCGCGCCGATGTTAACATCTCGGAATCAGAACTTGCTCTTGATCTACATTTCGAAATCACACATTTTGACGAGGATTAAGTTAAAACCTTAGCTATTCGTGAACACAAAAACACCCCCATTTCACACATCCATCTCCATCTCTACTCTACAATTCCATTCACCACTACCCATCCATTCTAGCACCTCATAAATAAATCATAAATAAAGAAATAAATCCCGATAAAAATCATTTCTTTCGGGAAAAACTCCATAAAACCACTTCAGAAAATGCGAGCACCCAAGCCAAACTATCAAAGAGACCGCCAAAAGGAGACCTCGAAGAAAGAAGCAAAAGATGCTTGCCAAAAAAAAAAATTTGAGTTCTAATAAAAGCAGAACCAAAGAAAGATTCGAGAAAATGAACTTCTGGCAGTCAAAAAGAGGGATGCTCGATCCTGAAATTCCTGACAAAAAGCTGGAAGAGATCATCAAAAATTCGATCTTTCAAGGAAACTCCTATCTACCAAAACCCTTCACATCCCAAAAAACCTCCAAACCACCATCTTTTCATGGTACAAGCTGAGTTCATAACCGAAAGTTCTCTCAAATAAGTGGTGGAGATTTGAGTCTCGATCAAGCCTATGACAAAGAATGTTAGCATGACTGGCTATGAGCGATTTCATTTCTTAGAACTATAGGACACCCAAAACACTTTAGTGAATTGAGTGACCCGAGTGAGATAGCCTCAGTTATGTAACCTCCTCTCATGCTTGCGGGAAAGGTTTGAGAATAACAAAGAGAAATAACTCCAAGTTTTCGCTCCTCCATCTTGTGAAACAAAAATACTTGATCTCTACGAATAAAAGTCCTCGGTGTCTAAAGGTTCAAAAGTTTGCTTGAGGACAAGCAAAGTCTAAGTGTGGGATATTTGATATCGGCTAAAAAGTCATGTTTTTACCCTAGTATTGAGTCCCAAAAAGCATAAAGTTCAAAACTTTGTCGGCAAAATAATCATTTTTCCGATTAGATTTGTAGGTAAAGCAATTACGAAGATAATGCAAGAAGAATCGAGAAAATCGGAGCTAAAATAAAGATTCTAGAGCGAAAACGGTGAAAGACAAGAAATCAAGTTATGATCCAAGGAATTAGCAAGCCAAACGGCTTGCCAAACGGGTTGCCAAATGGCCTGTCAGCTAGGCAAACAGCCTGCCAAACGCCCAAATCAAACGGCCCCTGCAAACTGGCTGGCTTGGCAAACGGCCTGTGCAAACGGCCTGCCAGCCGTTTGTAGGTAAAATTCAATTCTATTTAAAGGCCTTTTGTCATCCAATTTCAACACACTTCTCTTCACTCTCTCACTACAATACACTTTCTCTCACTAGAGCTTTCAAGGCCTTCTCACCTCCGAGCGGGAAATTAAGTACCCGGAGGCGAACGCCGAAGATTGTAATAGGAGCGGTCTAGAGGATGTCAGCACTTGTAATGGTCCGGATCTCGTCTGTAAACGGTGAACGCTTTCCTTAATTTAATAAAGTTATCTTGTTATCTTAAGTTTCTTTCATCTTGCATGACTATCTATCTGTTGCAAATGTTTATTATATGTTGAATACGTTATCTGAAACTTATGCTATTGTTATGATGAAACTTTGACGATTTAGAAATTTAATTTACGGATCACCCTTTCCACTTATTCACGTGGCTATAACCTAGTATTAGGACCTGATCAACCCTAGGATACGGGTAAGTAGTTATGTGTGCTTAATGTCACAATAGGGATATAGTACCTACGTACAGATAATCATTTATTCGTCAAAGAAGAGCTGCCCATTTAGGTTGTGGTTAGAGTAGACAATATAGAGTTCAGTGAACACTGGTCTGCTTAGAAGTATGATTCGCGTCAAAAGCAACGTTCTTGAGATGTTGTAAGATGATCCGGGGTTGAATGAGTGATCGCAAAAGGAGAGACCTCTAATCCAATTAGCAGTACCTTAGAATATCTAAGATTGCACATCTATTAATGTTAAGGCATAGCATAGTATTAAGTGGTGGAATATTACTTTAGTTAAACCAACTAGAATTAAGAAAAGCTGAGACTTTCCTTTAGGGATATACCAATTGGTTCATGTACCTAGGATTCTATCCATAAGGTCGTTTAAACCCTCCAGGTTAACGTTGGGAGTAGGGATATCCGTCTTAGCCAGAATCATCAAAGCCTAAACTCTTAGTGACAAATCAATTAGGTTCATAGCCTAACTGATTGAGGTTTAGTGTTTATTCTAGAAAGTTAACTCTTATGATAATTCCCCATCAGAACCCTATTCTTCATACCTATCTACCCTTACCTTTATAGTTATACTAATATATTCATAGTTAATCCTAATCTATCACCGCTTGTCACTGGGGTTAGCTATATAGGCACTTTGGTCCCACGTTACTGAGCAAACATACAAAAATACGAACATGAGTTATATTTACCACTTACTCGTTAAAAGGAAGACAAGTAGGTGAGTTATAGCTAGGAAACCCCAGCTAAATATAAATGATAAAACCATTACTTCCTTGTGGTAGCTAATTTTGACGTGTTGCGACCTAACGACACCGCACAAATAAAACCGTCCATTTTGGCCATATCACCTTTCATGAATACAGCCAAAGCGATCGTTGACGTTTATTCACGGACTATCACCTTGAGATCCCGTGGAGAAGAAGTCACTTTCACGATCAACAAGTCTGTATGTCCTTCTAATGGGAACGCCGAAGTAAATACCATCTCCACTAGGAAAGTCACCTTCTATTCCGAGAATGAAGAGAAGAAGATAGAAGTAGAAGACAAGAAGAATAACCACTCCACACCTACCCAATCTTCACTCCCATCTTATTTTGATCTTTTAATGACTGGAGAGGATTTCGTTCTAGAAGAACTCTCTGAACCAATTATACTTGAATCTCACGACCAGAGTGACAAGGAGGTGGATGAAGAAATTGAAATGGAAAGCCCGGATGAGAAGAAAGAGATGGAGGATTCTAGCACTGAAGTAGTGTTTAATATTGTTACCGTATTAGAGACGTCAATGGACATTGTCCCACCTCCATCCTTAGAGTACAGCATTATGACCAACCTAAAGTCACAAAAAAGAAATACGGGTTTTGTGTCAGGGCTACCCTATAAACCATCACTCAAATACATAATGACATACACATCATGGAGTGATGAGGACCCGTTTGACTAATCCGCACAAATCAAGGAGGTAAAAGAAGATGATAGCTTTGTTATACCCCAAGTTAAACAAAGCATTCACTTCAAACTACCTTCTCCTCTCATTGGACATACCTTATTTTATGTCCGCTTCAATCTCATCAGAATGTTCCAATATTACCTCCTGTGTCTACTGATGGATGCAAGGGAGCCACCTAGATTTCCTGAGAAATAAGGCTAGAGTCAGGCTCATGACTCGAACAAAAACAAACGCTTCTCGGGAGGCAACCCGTGTGTTTATTTTTCTATAGCTTTAGTAGTAGATAGATTAGGATAATTAAGTTAATTGAATAAGTGAAAAGTGAAACTTAAAATAAAATTTTCAACGTTTCTTAGGACGAAGTCACTTCTCCTACTTGTCTTGAGCTTAAATGCACTATTTGCTACATTATTTTAAAAGTCTTAAAATTAAAGACAGTCAACACTTTAAGTGTGGGATTAAGCTTTTTAGTCATACACTGATTTGTTGAATTTTCAAAAACCTAATTTTGAAACCCTCAAGTTTTCAAATAACTTTTTCATCAAAACGTAAATCAGTGAGTCTATGGCCTAAAGCTTAATAACCTGTCTAGGATTAATGTTTTCTATCTTTACAAGTAATAGGCAATTATTGATGCCTGTGGTGGAGACTCTTTGAATAATGATGAAAAGACAAGAAAACCCGTTGATTATTTTATTGCATGTTATTGGTGGATATTGTATGGAGGATGAGAACACCCTAATGAGCTCGAGTACACTTCAAGAAGACCGATTTGAATCCAGCAGAATATGGTTCCAACTCTGTCTACCTTCAGATCCTCAGCTCATAACCACAAAGGGAAGTAATTCATTTCTTTCTCTTCGTTTGTTTATTTTGCTTCATTATATCCTTAAACTATACCATATCTTAAGCTTATCACTAAGTGTGGGATTCCAACCCAATATTGAGCTTAGATACATATTTCGACATGTTCAAACTCTAAGTGTGGGATTTTAAGTCCCTAAAATCTAAGAATGAACATTAGGGACAATGTTCCTCTAAGTGTGGGATAGCGGTGTTGTAGTGACCCGAACTTTTCCATGATTATATATATTAAATGAAAACTATTCTTTTGCATGATTGAATATTTCCAACATGTTAAGCAATCAAACTTGTTAAGACTTGTTTAATTGAAATGAGTTTCCTATAGACAATTAACCACCCGAGTTGATCGGCGATTCACGAACGTTAAAACTTGTAAAAACTATATGATGATATATATATGGATATATATATAGTTAAAATGATATTATTATAAGTAAGTATCTCACTAGGTATATTAACAATGAGTTATATACATAAAAAAATGAGATTACTAAGTTAAGAAACTTGAAATGATATATATAACATTATCGTTATAACAACACCTTACTAAATATATATGAATCATATTAAGATATTGATACACTATGTTTAACATAATAAAATGATAATTATGTATGTCATTATATGTGTTAATAATGAAGTACATATGTAAAAACAAGACTACTAACTTAAAGATTTCGAAACGTGACATATATGTAACGATTATCGTTGTAACAATATTTTAATGTATATATATCATACTAAGAAATATTCATACATCATAATATCATGATAATGTAATAATTTTACATCTCATTATATATAATAAACAATGGGTTAACTACATTAAATGAGATCGTTAACTTAAAGGTTTCAAAACAACACTTACATGTAATGACTAACGATGACTTAACGACTCAGTTAAAATGTATATGCATGTAGTATTTTAAGATGTATTCATACATTTTTGAAAGACTTCAAGACACATATCAATGTACTTCTACTTATCAAAAATGCTTACAATTGCATTCTCATTCATTTTCATCAACAATTCTACTCGTATGCACCAGTACTAGTACTCGTACAATACCCAGCTTTTAAATGTATTTACTATTGGTATATACACTTAAATGATCAGCTCTTAGCAGCCCTTGTGAGTCACCTAACATATGTCGGAACCATCATTTGGCAACTAGCATGAAATATCTAACAAAACAACAAAGTAATGGAGCCTATATTGACTCCATTTTCACGCCTCATATCACCTACCACAAACACATTTTGATTTCCTTTTTTATGCATCAAATTACTCTCTCTTAATTACTCTAGGTAAGCTAGATCAACATACAAAACAACTACTCAAGAAAACATCAAGAACACTTTCAAGTTTGCTAGCTTACTTTCAATCTTGCAAATTCATTTTAAGTAATCATCCAACCTCAAGAAATCTTTCTTATTTACAGTAAGATATCTCTCTAATTCAAGGTAATATTCATACTCAAACTTTGATTCAATTTCTATAACTATAACAATCTTATTTCGAGTAGAAATCTTACTTGAACTTGTTTTCGTGTCATGATTCTACTTCAAGAACTTTCAAGCCATTCAAGAATCCTTTGAAGCTAGATCAATTTTTGTCACTTCCAGTAGGTTTATCTACAAAACTTGAGGTAGTAATGATGTTCATAACATCATTCGATTCATACATATAAAACTATCTTATTCGAAGATTTAAACTTGTAATCACTAGAACATAGTTTAGTTAATTCTAAACTTGTTCGAAAAAAAGTTAATCCTTCTAACTTGACTTTTAAAATCAACTAAACACATGTTCTATATCTATATGATATGCTAACTTAATGATTTAAAACCTGGAAACACGAAAAATACCGTAAAACCGGACATACGCCGTTGTAGTAACACCGCGGGCTGTTTTGGGTTAGTTAATTAAAAACTATGATAAACTTTGAATTAAAAGTTGTTCTTCTGGGAAAATGATTTTTCTTATGAACATGAAACTATATCCAAAAATCATGGTTAAACTCAAAGTGGAAGTATGTTTTTCAAAATGGTCATCAAGACGTCGTTCTTTCGACTGAAATGACTACCTCTTACAATATTGACTTGTAACTTGTATTTCAGACTATAAACTTATACTTTTTCTTTTTAGTTTCATAAATTTCGGTTCATTATGAAACCATATCAACTTGAATTACTCAAAACGGATTTAAAACGAAGAAATTATGGGTAAAACAAGATTGGATAATTTTGATTGTTGTAGCTACGTGAAATTTGTAACAAATCTATACAAATCATAACTTAACTAACTTATATTGTATTATACATGTATTCTAACATATATTATGTAATCCTGAGATACCATAGACACGAATACAATGTTTTGACATATCATATCGACCCATCTATATATATATTTCGGAACAACCATAGACACTCTATATGCAGTAATGTTTGAGTTAGCTATACAGGGTTGAGGTTGATTCCAATATAATATATATACTTTAAGTTGTGATCTAGCCTGAGACTTGTATACACGGGTCATGGATTGATTCGAGATAATATATATTGATTTACTTTTGTACATCTAACTGTGGACAACTAGTTGTAGGTTACTAACGAGGACTGCTGACTTAACAAACTCAAATCATTAAAACGTAATAAAAATGTTGTAATTATATTTTGATCATACTTTGATATATATATGTACATATTTGTTATAGGTTCGTGAATCGACCATTGACCAAGTCTTACTCCCCGACGAAGTAAAAATTTGTGAAAGGGAGTTATAGTCCCAATTTTTAAAATCTAATATTTTTGGGATGAGAATACATGCAAATTTATAAATGTTTTACAAAATAGACACAAGTACATGAAACTACTTTCTATGGTTGAATGATCGAAGCCGAATATACCCCTTTTTGCTTGGTAACCTAAGAATTAGTAAACCAGTCTACTAATTGACGCGAATCCTAAAGATAGATCTATTGGGCCCAACAAACCCCATCCGTTGTAGCGGATGCTTTAGTACTTAGAGTTTTTATATCATGTCCGATGGATGTCCCGGAATGATGGGGATATTCTTATATGCATCTTGTTAATATCGGTTACCAGGTGTTCACCATATGAATGATTTTTATATCTATGTATGGGATGATGTTTACGAAATATGAAATCTTGTGGTCAATTATTACGATTGATAAATATATAGGTTAAACCTATAACTCACCAATATTTTTGTTGACGTTTAAGCATGTTTATTCTCAGGTAATTGTTAAGAGCTTCCGCTATTGCATACTAAATTAAGGACAAGATTTGGAGTCCATGCTTGTATAATATTGTTTGACAACTGCATTCGAAGACATATATTGTTGTGTAATATTATTGTAAACCATTATGTAATGGTCATGTGAAAACACTATAATTTTTATTATCATTATTTGATAATCGTCGTAATATTTTTAAACCTGTATCGATAAAATAAAGGTTATGGTTTGTTTTAAAATCGAATGCAGTCTTTGAAAAATGTCTCATATAGTGGTCAAAATCTCGCAACGAAATCAATTAATATGGAACGTTTATAATCAATATGAACGGGACATTTCAGTTGGTATCCGAGCGTTGGTCTTAGAGAACTAGAAATTGCATTAGTGTGTGTCTAACCAAGTTTGTTAGGATGCATTAGTGAGTCTGGACTTCGACCGTGTTTTCTTTAAAAACGATTGCTTAACACTTTTTGTTGGAAACTATATATTATTAACATGTAAATATTATGTGATATATTAATCTCTTAACGTGTTTGATATTGTGTGATAGATGTCTACTTCTAGTACAAATCTCATCGACTCACCTAATAATAATGAAGAGTCGAATATATTTTGGAAAGATTCACAAAATCCCGAGGAAGAACCGGAAGAGGAGGAACCGGAAGAGGAGGAACCGGAAGAAGAGGAACCGGAAGAGGAGGAACCGGAAGAAGAGGAGGTTCCAGAAGAATAAATATTAATACCTACAGTTAAACGATTAAATAAAAGAAAATCCTAAACCAACGGACCAATGTTAATAATGGTCAATGGTGTTTCCTCCGAGGAAACAAAATATAGGGAAAATTATCAATTTTCTGATGAATCGGATCCCGATGAGGATTTCGATGATGTTATAGAAATTACCTCGACCCAATTTGAAAAAGCAAAAGAAAATAATAAGGGAAAAGGTATCAAAATAGAGAAACCTGATTACAACCCCGATGAACTTTATATATATCGTAAACACCCGTACTTCTTAAATTTTAACAATAACCCGGGAACCTCTAAGCCACCAGGTTTTTCTAAACCATTTGTGAAAATGATGGCTCATATTAGGGGAGCACCATATATCCCTAGGAAATTAGCGAAACGAACCAAGTCCGAAGAGGAAGAAACGAGTGAGTCGGAATAAAGAGTTGTAATCATGTTGTGTAATATATGTATTGTAATGCTTGTATTTTTATGTTGTGTAAAAATTGCTTGTATTGTTGGTTATTTATCTTTTACGAATCTAATCCTCGTCTATTTTATAGTATAAAAACACACAATGGACGTTAAGGATAGACAACCGAATATTCTAGAAGACCTACCCGGGGACATGATTGATGAAATCTTGTCTAGAGTCGGTCAGAATTCATCGGCACAATTATTTATGGCGAAATTAGTTTGTCAAACATTTGAAAGACATTCCAGGCATGCCTTAGTTTATAAAAGGTTTTCCTTTGAAAGATGGGGTATATCACATTGGGGAGACTTTAAGTTACGCCAAGTTTTCTTTAAGGCATTTAGTGCGGAAAACCCAGATGCAATTTTACGCTACGGGTTACGAACTTATTTTGACTCAACATATCCCAACATAGGACTCCGTTCTTTAGAAAAAGCTTCTAACATGCAACATAAAGAAGCATGTTATGCGTACGGGTTAATTATGTTCGCTTCTCACTAAATTGAGAATAAGAACATTAGTTTGCAACTTTTAAATAAAACATTCCCACAAGTGACGGACTCGGTAGTTGAGGTGAGAAACAAGGTTTTTAGATTGTTCCGGGGCTGTTGGGCATTACGTAACCCTCGTCCTTTTGACGACATTACAACATGCTGCCTGGTCAACGGTCACAACGGTTATTTTCCACAAGACCAAGGATGGGAAATAGTCTTAGTAAAACCAGAATGCATGACTTGTTTCTGGACTTATGAATTACATGTATTTATTGCCTTTGTTGAACGACTTGCGTATTAACTAGAATTGCCTTTATTGCTGCCGTGTAGCAAAGTTATTATGTGCTATATTTCATTCTATATGTATTATAGTGGTATTGTATGTTTGTAAAATATTGTATAAAAGTTTGAACGCGAAATATTATTGTAATAAGTTTTTCATATAGAATCGTAGTAGTTGAATTGTAAAGTAGCTACTAAGTATGAACTTAACGGGTAGGTACTACCCGAATTAAAACTATAAAATGCTAATATGAAGAAAAAACTTTTATAAATAAGTTCATATTATGCTACGAAATACTATTGACTACTCTTAAATTCTATATGATTAACTCAATTCTTTTGGCTATTTTTGAAGGAAATGGCACCGACGACTCATCAGAACTTGAACATGAGTGAGGAAGACTTCCGTGTTTTCCTTGCTGCGAACATAGCCGCAGTGCAGGCCGCAATGCAAAATAAAAACAATAACTCTGGTTTTAGCAGTGGAACTAATTCCACAAGAAATCGTGTAGGATGCTCCTACAAAGAATTCACTACCTGCAAACCTTTGGAATTTGATGGAACCGAGGGTCCAATCTGATTGAAACGGTGGACCGAGAAAGTTGAATCGGTGTTTGCCATAAGTAAATGTACTGAAGAAGACAAAGTAAAGTACGCTACGCATACCTTCATAGGTATTGCGTTAACATGGTGGAATACCTATCTCGAGCAGGTAGGACAAGATGCTGGTTACGCACTACCGTGGTCAGCATTTAAGCAATTGATGAACGAGCAGTATCGTCCCAGAAACGAAGTCAATAAGCTCAAGGTAGAGCTTAGAGGATTACGAATGCAAGGTTTCAATATAACCACGTACGAACGACGATTCACAGAGTTGTGCCTATTATGTCCCAGAACGTTCGAAGACGAAGATCGACGCATTTGTAAAAGGGTTACCGGAAAGGATTCAAGAAGATGTGAGTTCACACGAGCCCGCCTCCATACAAAAGGCAAGTCGAATGGCTCACAAACTAGTGAACCAGATCGAAGGAAGGATTAAGGAGCAGGCGGCCGAAGAGGCTAACATGAAACAAGTCAAGAGAAAGTGGGAAGAAACCAGTGACAAGAGTCACCAATACAACAACAACAATCACAACCACAATCGCAATAACTATCCCAACAGCTGCAACATCAATCGCAACAACAACTTCAACAAACGTCCCAACAACAACTACAATAACTGTCCCAACAACAACAACAACAACAACAACAACAACAACAACAACAACAACAACAACAACAAAAACAACAACAACAACAACAACAACAACAACAACAAACAACAACAACAACAACAACAACAACAACAACAACAACAACAACAACAACAACAACAACAACAACAACAACAACAACAATAACAATCCCAACAACAATCTCTATAACAACAATGGCAACAAAAACCAAAAAACAGCCATGCCAAAGGTGTGAAGAGCATCACCCGGGGTTCTGCACGACATTTTGTAACAGGTGTAAAAGAAATGGTCATAGCGCGACGAAGAGCGAGATCTACGGACCAATGCATAACAGAACTAAAAGAACAAATAATAACGCCATAGTTTGTTTTGGATGTGGAAAACCGGGCCACTTTAGTAGAAATTGCCCGAATCAAGGGAATACTAATGGGCAGGGTCGCGGAAGAGTTTTCAATATTAATACGACAGAAGCACAGGAAGACCCGGAGCTTGTTACGGGTACGTTTCTTATTGACAATAAATCTGCGTATGTTTTATTTGATTCGGGTGCGGATAGAAGCTATATGAGTAGAGATTTTTGTGCTAAACTAAGTTTCCCACCGACGCCCTTGGATAATAAATTTTTACTCGAATTAGCAAACGGTAAATTAATTACAGCAGATAATATATGCCGGAATCAAGAAATTAAACTGGTTAGCGAAACATTTAAGATTGACTTGATACCAGTAGAGTTAGGGAGTTTTGATGTGATAATCGGTATGGACTGGTTGAAAGAAGTGAAAGCAGAGATCGTTTGTTACAAAAATGCATTTCGCATTATACGAGAAAAAGGAAAACCCTTAATGGTGTACGGAGAAGATAGCAACGTGAAGTTAAATCTTATTAGTAATCTGAAGATGCAAAAACTAATAAGAAAAGGTTGCTATGCTGTGCTAGCACACATCGAGAAAGTCAATTCCGAAGAAAAGAACATCAATGACATTCCCGTCGCAAAAGAATTTCCCGATATATTTCTGAAAGAATTACCGGGAATACCTCCACACTGATCTGTTGAATTTCAAATATACCTTGTACCAAGAGCTGCACCAATAGCTCGTGCTCCATACAGACTCGCACCCAGCGAAATGAAGGAAATTCAGAGCTAATTACAAGAACTTTTAGAGCGTGGTTTCATTCGACCAAGCACATCACCGTGGGGAGCTCCTGTTTTGTTTATCAAAAAGAAAGATGGTACATTTAGATTATGTATCGACTATAGAGAGTTGAACAAACTTACCATCAAGAACCGTTATCTACTACCGAGAATCGATGATTTATTTGATCAGTTGCAAGGTTCGTCAGTGAACTCGAAGATTGATTTACGTTGTGGATATCATCAAATGCGGGTGAAGGATGATGATATTCCAAAAACTGCTTTTAGGACGCATTACAATCATTACGAGTTTATGGTTATGCCGTTTGGTTTGACTAACGCACCAGCTGTGTTCATGGACCTTATGAACCGAGTGTGTGGACCATACCTTGACAAGTTTGTCATTGTTTTCATCGATGACATACTTATTTACTCAAAGAATGATCAAGAGCACGAAGAACATTTGAGAAAGGTGCTAGATTTGTTGAGGAAAGAAAAACGGTACGCTAAGTTTTCAAAGTGTGCATTTTGGCTGAAAGAAGTTCAATTCCTCGGACACATAGTGAACAAATAAGGTATTTAAGTGGATCCAGCAAAGATTGAAACCATTGAAAAGTGGGAAACCCCAAAAACTCCGAAGCATATACGCCAATTTTTATTACTGGCTGGTTACTACAGAAGGTTCATCCAAGATTTTTCCAAAATAGCAAAACCCTTGACTGCATTAACGCATAAAGGGAAGAAATTTGAATGGAAGGATGAGCAGGAGAAAGCGTTTCAATTGTTGAAGAAAAAGTTAAGACTTAATTACACAAATGGTCACTGTGGTTTGTCAAATTTTGCAACTTTAGTCACTATGGTTATTTTTTTGCAAGTTTAGTCATTGTGGTTTGAAAATCTTGCATGTTTAGTCACTCTGGCAAACAGACGTTACTTCTCTCCGTTAAGGGTCAGTCACGTGCCTATCATGTGAGGGTAATTTAGTCGTTTACTTTGTCCCTCTTTTTAGCTCTCCATCTCCTTGAACCAAAATTAAAAAAGAAAAATTATTCTAAGCATATATCCATAAAAACACATATCCGCTATAATTTCAACATAAATCCATAAAATCACGACAAACACCTCTCTACTATAATTTCAACATATATCCATACCTTATCTTCTACCTAATTATATTACAATTTGCTTATGAAAGCAAAGACACAAATCTAAATCCACCTATAGTTAATTAAATTAAGTTGAAATTGGGGGTTCTTCAATTTTGTTAAATAAAGACAACGACGATTACTCCGGTGGCGTGATGGCTTCTACAAATTCTTCAAGAACCCATTTTCTTTAAATAGAATTTTCAGCGATGATTTTTGAAATGGAAGCTGGCGTCGATTAATAACCCATTTCTCATATCTACGTTCTACTTTCCATGTACTTCACCTTGCTAATTGTTCTTCCATCATCCAAATTAGAGATGTATTTGTAAACCAAAAGATATGTATTTCTTAAGATGAAGATCGGGTCACAGATCTGAGATGAAGATCGAGTTACAACAATCGATGGTGGTAGACAAAGCGAACGACGGAGCTTGAAAAATCATCGGAGAATGACGACGGTGGTCGCCGGAGCAAGAAAAATCGTTGACGGTGGGAGGAGTATTAATCGGCCTTGAATCAGCGAAGGTTTAGTTTGGATAGGATCATGTACGCATATTTAACTTAGGTTTTAATTTGGATTTAGCAATTTGATGGAAGGATTTATCAATTTAAATGTGGTGGTAACTGATGATGATAAAAGTGAAATAAAAACAAAACATTTGGAATGGGTAGAGGTGGATTTTGAAATGGTAGTGATTTGATTTTGAGAAATTTAATTTGATTAGGGTTCTTATTTTACATTAAAGGAAGATGAAAAATGATTAAGTTGTCATTCAATTTTTTTTATAGGTGAGCTTGATTTAATTGCAGGTGAAATGAAGAAGTGTTAAAAATTAGGGTTGGAAAAGGAAAAACAAACGTAGAAGAAAAAGGGATAAAAGGGCTTATAAGGCTGGAAATATGGTGCAAATAGACGAAAATACCCCTCACGTGGTCAGCACATGATATGTTCTAACGGAGCAAATACACGTCTGTGAGACTCAGTGATTAAAATTGTAATTTTTTTAAACTACAGTGACTAAACTTGCAAAAAAAAACTATAGTGACTAAAGTTGCAATATTTGACAAACCACAGTGACTAAACGTGTAATTATGTCAAAAGTTAACTACGGCACCTATATTGTCATTACCTGAAGGGAATGATGATTTTGTGATATATTGTGACGCCTCAAAGCAAGGTCTCAGTTGTGTATTAATGCAACGAACGAAGGTAATTACTTATGCATCTAGACAATTGAAGATTCACGAGTAGAATTATACGACGTATGATTTGGAATTAGGCGCGGTTGTTTTTGCATTAAAGACTTGGAGGCACTACTTATATGGGGTCAAAAGTATTATATATACCGACCAAAAAAGTCTTCAACACATATTTAATCAGAAGCAACTGAACATGAGGTAGCGTAGGTGGATTGAATTGTTAAATGATTATGACTTTGAGATTCGTTACCACCCGGGGAAGGCAAATGTGGTAGCCGACGCTTTGAGTAGAAAGGACAGAGAACCTATATGGGTAAAACCCATGAATATAATTATTCGTACTAACCTTACTACTCAAATAAAGGAGGCGCAACAGGGAGTTGTAAAAGAAGGAAATTTAAAGGATGAAATACCCAAAGGATCAGAGAAACATCTTAATATTCGGGAAGACGGAACTCGGTATAGGGATGACAGAATTTGGGTACCAAAGTTTGGGGATGTGAGAGAAATGGTACTTGGGGAAGCACATAAAACGAGATATTCGATACATCCCAGAGCGGGGAAGATGTACAAAGATCTCAAGAAATACTTTTGGTGGCCGGGTATGAAAGCCGATATTGCTACATACGTAGGAGAATGTTTGACTTGTTCTAAAGTCAAAGCTGAACATCAGAAACCATCAGGTCTACTTCAGCAACCTGAAATCCCGAAATGGAAATGGGAAAACATTACCATGGATTTCATTACTAAATTGCCAAGGACTGCAAGTGGTTATGATACTATTTGGGTAATGGTCGATCGTCTCACCAAATCAGCACACTTTCTGCCAATGAGAGAAGATGATAAAATGGAGAAGTTGATGCGATTATATTTAAAAGAAGTTGTCTCTAGACATGGAATACCAATCTCTATTATCTCTGATAGAGATGGCAGATTTGTTTCAAGGTTTTGGCAGACATTACAGCAAGCATTGGGAACTCGTCTAGACATGAGTACTGCCTATCATCCACAAACCGATGGGCAGAGCGAAAGGACGATACAAAATCTTGAAGACATGCTACGAGCATATGTTATTGATTTTGGAAATAGTTGGGATCGACATCTACCATTAGCAGAATTTTCCTACAACATCAGTTACCACTCGAGTATCGAAATGGCACCGTTCAAAGTACTTTATGGTAGAAAATGTAAATCTCCAATTTTTTGGAATGAATTGGGGGATAGACAGATTACGGGTCCGAAGATAATCTAAGAAACTACCAAGAAAATCATCCAAATTCAACAACGGTTGAAAATAGCTCAGAGTCGACAAAAGAGCTACGCGGACCTTAAAAGGAAAGATATAGAATTTGAAATTGGAGAGATGGTCATGCTTAAGGTTTCGCCTTGGAAAGGCGTTGTTCGATTTGGTAAATGGGGGAAACTAAATCCAAGATACATTGGACCATTCAAGATTTTAGATCGTGTCGGACCAGTAGCCTACCGACTTGAATTACCTCAACAACTCGCCAATGTACATAATACCTTTCAAGTATTGAATCTGAAGAATTGCTTAGCTAAAGAAGATCTCACTATTCCTTTAGACGAAATTAAAATCAACGAAAAACTACAGTTCGTTGAAGAACCCGTCGAGATAATGGATCGTGAGGTTAAAAGGCTCAAGCAAAATAAGATACCAATCGTCAAGGTTCGATGGAATGCTCGTAGGGGACCCGAGTTCACCTGGGAGCATGAAGATCAAATGAAGCTGAAATACCCGCACCTATTTCCAGAAGATGCGTCAACACCTCCAACTGCTTAAAAAATTTCTGGACGAAATTTATTTAACGGCTAGGTACTGTAGTGACCCGAACTTTTCCATGATTATATATATTAAATGAAAACTATTCTTTTTCATGATTAAATGTTTCCAACATGTTAAGCAATCAAACTTGTTAAGACTTGTTTAATTGAAATGAGTTTCCTATAGACAATTGACCACCCGAGTTGATCGACGATTCACGAACGTTAAAACTTGTAAAAACTATATGATAATATATATATATGGATATATATATATATATATATATATATATATATATATATATATATATATATATATATATATATATATATATATATATATATATATATATATATATATATATATAGTTAACATGATATTATGATAATTAAGTATCTCACTAGGTATATTAACAATGAGTTATATACATAAAAAAATGAGATTACTAAGTTAAGAAACTCGAAACGATATATATAACTATTATCGTTATAACAACACCTTACTAAATACATATGAATCATATTAAGATATTGATACACTATGTTTAACATGATAAAATGATAATTATGTATGTCATTATGTGTGTTAACAATGAACTACATATGTAAAAACAAGACTACTAACTTAAAGATTTCGAAACGTGACATATATGTAACGATTATCGTTGTAAAGATATTTTAATGTATATATATCATACTAAGAGATATTCATACATCATAATATCATGATAATGTAATAATTTAACATCTCATTATATATAATAAACAATGGGTTAACTACATTAAATGAGATCGTTAACTTAAAGGTTTCAAAACAACACTTACATGTAACGACTAACGATGACTTAACGACTCAGTTAAAATGTATATGCATGTAGTATTTTAAGATGTATTCATACACTTTTGAAAGACTTCAAGACACATATCAATGTACTTCTACTTATCAAAAATGCTTACAATTGCATTTTCATTCATTTTCATCAACAATTCTACTCGTATGCACCCGTATTCGTACTCGTACAATACCCAGCTTCTAAATGTATTTACTATTGGTATATATACTTCAATCATCAGCTATTAGTAGCCCTTGTGAGTCACCTAACACATGTGGGAATCATCATTTGGCAACTAGCATGAAATATCTAACAAAACAACAAAGTAATGGGGCCTATATTGACTCCGTTTTCACGCCTCATATCACCTACCACAAACACATTTTAGGAACCGGAAGAAAAGGAACCGGAAGAAGAAGAGGTTCCGGAGGGAGAAATAGTAGGAACCACGGAAAAACAATTAAAAAAAAGAAAATCATCAATTAATGAACCAAAGTTAAAAATGGTTTGCGGTGTCTCCGCCGAGGAGGAAAAATATTGGAAAGATTATCAATTTTTCGATGAATCGGATCCCGACGAGGATACCGATGATGTTATAGAAATTATCTCGGCTCAATTTAATTAGGCAAAAGAAAATAATAAGGGAAAAGCTATCAAAATAGAAAAACCCGAGTCCAAAACCAATATATCGTAAACACCCGTATTTCTTAAATTTTAACTATAACCCAGGAACATCTAAGCCACCAGGTTTTTCTAAACCATTTTTGAAAATTACGGCTCGTTTTAGAGGAGCACCAGGTATCCCTAGGAAATTAGCGAAACGAACCAAATCCGAGGAGGAAGAAACAAGTGAGTCAGAATAAAGAGTTGTAATCATGCGATGTAATATATGTAATATAGTGTGCTTGTACTTTTATGTTATATGTAAAAATTGCTTGTATTATTTGTTAATTATCTTTTACGAATCTAATCCTCATCTATTTTACAGTATAAAAACACGAAATGGATGTTAAGGATAGACGACCGAATATTTTAGAAGACCTACCAGGGGATATGATTGATGAAATCTTGTCTAGAGTTGGTCAAGAGTCATCGGCTCAATTGTTTACGACGAGATTAGTTTGTAGAACATTTGAAAGACGTTCCAGGCATGCCTTAGTTTATAAAAGGCTTTCCTTCGATAGATGGTGTATCTCACATTGGAGAAACCTTAAGTTACGACATGTTTTCTTTAAGGCTTTGAGTGCGGGAAACCCTACTGCAATTTTCCGCTACGGGTTGAGAGCCTATTTTGACTCCACATATCCCAACATAGGACTTCGTTCTTTAGAAAAAGCTTCAAACATGCAACTTAAAGAAGCATGTTATGTCTACGCGTTAGTGATGTTCGCTTCTCACCAAATTGAGAAAAAGAACATTGGATTGCAACTTCTAAATAAAACATTCCCACAAGTGATGGATTCAGTAGTTGGGGTGAGAGATAAGGTTTTTAGATTTTTACGAAGCTATTGGGCATTACGTAACCCCCGTCCTTTTGATAACGTTACAACATGCTGCCTAGCCAATGGCCATAACAGTTATTTTCCACAAGACCAACGATGGGAAATAGTATTAGTAAAACCCGAATGCATGACTTGCTTCTGGACCTATGAATTACGTGTCTTTATTGCCTTTGCTGAACGACTTGCGTTAAACTTGAATTGTCTTCACAGCTGCTTTGTATCAAAGTTATTATGTGCTATATTTCATGCTATATGTATAATAGCGATATTGTACGTTTGTAAAATATTGTATAAAAGTTTGAACGTAATATTATTGTAATCAGTTTTTCATATAGAATTGTAGTAGTTGAATTGTATATTAGCTACTAAGTATGATCTTAACGGGTAGGTACTACCCGAATTAAAACTTATAAAATGCTAATATGAAGAAAAAAGCTTTTATAAATAAGTTCATATTATGCTACGAAATACTATTGACTACTCTCGAAATTCTATATGATTAACTCAATTCTTTTGGCTATATTTGAAGGAAATGGCACCGACTACTAGGCAGAACTTGAATATGAGCGAGGAAGATTTCCGTGCATTCCTTGCTGCAAACATAGCCGCAGTTCAGGCTGCGATGCAAAACAACAATAATAACTATGGGTCTAGCAGTGGAGTTAACTCCACAGGAAACCGTGTAGGATGCTCCTACAAGGCTTTCACTGCATGTAAACCTCTGGAATATGATGGAACTGAAGGACCAGTTGGACTGAAATGATAGACCAAGAAGGTCGAATCTGTGTTTGCTATAAGCAAATGTGCCGAAGAAGACAGGGTTAAGTACATCACGCATACCTTCACAGGTACTGCGTTAACTTGGTGGAACACCTATCTTTAACAGGTGGGACAAGATGCTGCTTACGCACTACCGTGGTCAGCATTCAAACACTTGATGAATGAGCAGTACCGTCCCAGAAACAAAGTCAATAAGCTCAAGAAAGAGCTTAGAGAATTACGAGCGAAAGGATTCGATATTACCACATACGAACGACGATTCACAGAGTTGTGTTTAGTGTGTCCAAGAGTGTTCGAAGATGAAGAAGAGCAGATCGATGCGTTTGTAAAATGGTTAACAGAGAGAATTCAGGAGGATGTGAGTGCAAGCACACCTACCTCAATGCAAAAGGCAAGTCGAATGGCTCACAAACTTATAAATCAGATCGAGGGGAGGATTAAAAAGCAGGCGGTCGAGGAGGCCAAAATGAAACAAGTCAAGAGGAAGTGGGAAGAAAACAGTGACAAGGGTCACCAACACAACAACAGTAACTATCGCTTCAACAGTCAACCCAACAATCACAACTACAATCGCACCATTTTTCGCAAAAACAAACGCGACAACAACCATCTCAACAACAACAACTACAACAACCGTTCCAACAACAATAACAACCACAACAACAACAATCCCAGCAATAACAACAAGGGGCAGAAACCGTGCTAGAGGTGTGAAGGATACCATCAGAATGGGTACTGTACGGCATCATGTACTAAGTTTAACAAAAAGGGCCATAGTGCTACGAAGTACGAAATCTACGGATCAATGGCTAAAGGAACAAATAATGCCGAAGCAAATTATGCCGACATTACTTGTTTCAGATGCGGGAAGAAGGGCCATTACAAAAATATGTGTCCAAACCAAGGGAGTACTAGTGGTCAAGGACGAGGAAGAGTCTTCAACATTAATGCGATAGAAGCGCAAGAAGACCCGGAGCTTGTTACGGGTACGTTTCTTATTGACGATAAACCTGCTTATGTTTTATTTGATTCAGGCATGGATAGAAGCTATATGAGTAGAGATTTTGGTGCCAAATTAAGTTGTCCATTAACGCATTCGGATAATAAGTTTTTACTCAAATTAGCAAACGGTAAGTTTATAACGGCGGACAAAATATGTTAAAACCGAGAAATTAAACTGGTTGGCGAAACATTTAAGATTAATTTGATACCAGTTGAGTTAGGGAGTTTTGATGTTATAATTGGCATGGAATGGTTGAAAAAGGAGAAAGCAGAGGTTGTATGTTACAAAAATGCGATTCGCATTGTACGCGAAAAAGAAAAACCCTTAATGGTGTACAGAGAAAAGAGCAACGTGATGTTAAATCTTATTAGTAGTTTGACGGTGCAAAAACTAATAAGAAAAGGTTGCTATGTCATTCTAGCACACATCGAGGAAGTCGAACCCAAAGAAAAGAACATCAGTGATGTTCCCGTCGCAAAAGAATTTCCCGATGTATTTCCGAAAGAATTACCGAGACTACCTCCACATCGATTCGTTGAATTTCAAATAGACCTTGTACCAGGAGCTACACCAATAGCTCGTGATCCTTACAGACTCGCACCCAGCAAAATGAAGGAATTACAAAGTCAATTACAAGAACTTTTGGAACGTGGTTTCATTCGACCAAGCACATCACCATGGGGAGCTCCTATTTTGTTTGTCAAGAAGAAAGATGGTACATTTAGATTGTGTATCGACTACCGAGAGTTGAACAAAGTTACCATCAAGAACCGTTATCCACTACCGAGAATCGATGACTTATTTGATCAACTGCAAGGTTCGTCAGTTTATTCGAAAATTGATTTACGTTCTGGGTATCATCAAATGTGGGTGAGGGAGGAGGATATCCCAAAGACTGCTTTTAGGACGTGTTACGGTCATTATGAGTTTATGGTTATGCCGTTTGGATTAACTAACGCACCAGCTGTGTTCATGGACCTCATGAACCGAGTGTGTGGACCATATCTTGACAAGTTTGTCATTGTTTTCATTGATGACATACTGTTTACTCAAAGAATGATCAAGAGCACGGAGAAAATTTAAGAAAAGTGCTAGAATTGCCGAGGAAAGAAAAACTATACGCTAAGTTTTCAAAGTGTGCATTTTGGTTAAAAGAAGTTCAATTCCTCGGCCACATAGTGAGCAAAGAAGGTATTCAGGTTGATCCGGCAAAGATTGAAACCGTTGAGAAATGGGAAACACCGAAAACTTCGACGCAGATACGTCAATTTTTAGGATTGGCTGATACTACAGAAGATTCATCCAAGATTTTTCCAAAATAGCAAAACCCTTGACTGCTTTAACGTATAAAGGGAAGAAATTTGAATGGAAGGATGAACAAGAAAAAGCATTTCAATTGTTGAAGAAAAAGTTAACTACATCACCTATATTGTCATTACCTGAAGGGAATGATGATTTTGTGATTTATTGTGACGCTTCAAAGCAAGGTCTCGGTTGTGTTTTAATGCAACGAAAGAAGGTAATTGCTTATGCATCCTGTGGCAACCCGGAAATTTTTGACCAAATTTAAACTTTATCTTTAAATGATTTAATATTTTCGACATGATAAGCAAAGTCTGTAATGTTGAGTCACGAAAGTTTTGGAACTATATTCATGTAATCAATTATTCTTTAACTGTTCTCGAAGATTTACGAACAATATATATATAACTTAATGTGCATATATATAT
Organism: Rutidosis leptorrhynchoides; assembly: GCF_046630445.1. NCBI lineage: Eukaryota > Viridiplantae > Streptophyta > Magnoliopsida > Asterales > Asteraceae > Rutidosis > Rutidosis leptorrhynchoides. The sequence goes on along the minus strand of NC_092335.1, from coordinate 442,491,316 downwards.
ATATATATATATATATATATATATATATATATATATATATATATATATATATATATATATATATGATTTCAAGTTATTTAGTAAATGATAGTAACATTCGATTATTGATTCGATTGATATTTAGATAAGTTAACTAAAATGTTTAAGATGGACCAGTAAAACACTAATTTGCTACAGTATTTTTGAATTGCTACAGTACCCGAAAAGCTACAGTGTTTTTGAAAATCACTATTGCTACAGTAAATATAATGACACTTGATCAACGTGATTATATTACAGTAATGTTGGGAATTGAAGCATGAGTTAGTATAATATAATGACACTTGATCAACGTGATTATATTACAGTAAGTCATGCTGAGTTTCTAATGGAACGTGATAAAGGTTCACAGATCATACCCTCATTATGAACCATGTTACATAACTCTTTCATTCTATTTAACCTCTAAACTATCAAGAAAATATTTTCTTAATGATTCGGTCTTTTCTGAGGTATTCTGGTAATTTGACAAGTCAGATTGTGCTATTACCGTTTCTTTCTTAGAACATTAATTATGCTCATTCCGAAATTCATACCTACGAATTCTGTACCATTATTCGCTTGATTTAAATTCGAGAAGATAAAATAAAAGCATGAAGCTTCAAAATATCAATGGAAGTATAAATCACAGTAAATTGAAGAGGGTATTAACTGTGGATATCAATGATTATGGAAAGACAGAAGCAGAGACATCGAAATACAAGGGAAGATATAAAACCCAACAACCACCCAGAAATTATAAGCCGTATATATCGATGAACACAGCAACATAAAGACAAGGGAGGACTAAAAACACTATAAAACCAAGAGTATAGTAGAAGTGAATAGATTCTTCTGGCGGCATATGGAAAAGAAGAATGACGGATATGAAGGTTAGAAGTATATCAAGAATCAGAACTGGATGGAGCATATTGACGAATGCTTTAAAATAAGAATTGAGGGAGAAAGAATAAAAGGTATGAGCTGTGGAAAAATAAGGAAACGAAGGGGGTAGATTTATAGTATAATATCAGACAGGAAAATCGAGACAGGTCATCGCATTAAATCGAAGAGGATCATAATTTCCTTAATTACCGAAGAATCAAATCTTATTACAAAGATTTTCTCCAAATCTCTTGAACTCCGGAAATCAACCCATCTACGTCAAAAGATATGACGAAACTTACTTTTTCTCATTTCACTCTTTTGTGATAACTTCACTCGTACACTTCACATAAACAAATTGTTTTATCCATGTTACTCAATGATGATAAAACTCTAATTTTCAACTCGTATGAGTCATGAAAACATACTTATTGTCATCCATGACCATCCCAACTAAATTTTGGGACGAAATTTCTTTAACGGGTAGGTACTGTGATAACTCGGAAATTTTTGACCAAATTTAAATTTATCTTTAAATGATTTAATGTTTTCGACACGATAAGCAAAGTCTGTAATGTTGAGTCACGAAAGTATTGGAACTATATTCATGTAATCAATTATTCTTTGACTATTCTCGAAGATTTACGAACAATATATATATATAACTTAATATGCATATATATATATATATATATATATATATATATATATATATATATATATATATATGTGTGTGTGTGTGTGTGTGTGTGTGTTTTCAAGTTATTTAGTAAACGATAGTAACATTCGATTATTGATTCGATTGATATTTAGATAAGTTAACTAAAACGTTTAAGATGAACCAGTAAAACACTAATTTGCTACAGTATTTTCGAATTACTACAGTACCCAAAAAGCTACAGTGTTTTTGAAAATCTCTATTTGCTACAGTAACTTTGCTACAGTGAAACACTATTTCAAAATGAATATGTATATATGTATATGTATATGTATATACTACGAGACAATGATTTATAGAAGCAAATAATCAAAACACTTAATTGATTAAAGCTACACTTCGAGTGACATAGTTTATCAATGATTAAGTTTAATTTTTGATAAAGGTACACGTCGCGTAATGAAAAGTACTAGTTTTCTAAGTGTACGAAAATGCATTCGAGAAATCGGAACCGGGACATAAGTCGAGTGACAATGTACGAGTCATCGGAAAGAAAATTTCAAGTCAACTATGCACGTGAATTTAATATATTATATAATTAATTATATAAATTAAATGTATTATATATATTATATTATAATATGTCGACGAGCTAAAATACAAACGATTGTGAGCTGGAGGCACTAGCCATGCGATCGCATGGCCATTAGCCTACAGACCCATGCGATCGCATGGGGGTCAGGGGTTGGCCACATCTATAAAACGAGCGAAAATGAATCAGTTGGTGCACTCCTTCTTCCTCTTCTTTCTATTCTGTAAATTTCATTAATTATATTATTATTATTATTATTATTATTATTATTATTATTATTATTATTATTATTATTATTATTATTATTAAGATTAATATTATTTTTATTAATCTTATTTATTATTATTAGTAATATTGATATTATTATTAGTATTATACATAAAATACTACGACGAGGTCATAGACAAGTTATTTCAAACATGTTTTTCGAGCGGGAAAGAGCTAAGGAAATTATGAGTTATAGCTAAGGAGGTGATGGGTATTATTCGAGGATATTACCCGTGAGTCAAACTAGTGTTTATCATCTCCGTTGCGTCTACGTACTTTCTTGCAATATTGAATCTCAATATTGATACGTGAGCATTCATATCTCAACTTTTAAATATTAATAGTGTATCCCTGGCTAGTGCTCGAGTATATATGTTTATGCATGCTTGTATGCTTTAATTTTGTCGTTAGATAGTTTATGATGAATCACGAATTTTATACATATGCTACTGATAAAAAGTATATGATATGCATGTTTTTGGAAAGCTGATGAAAAAATATTAACTTTTCATTTAGAAATCGCGTGATTTCGATGAACGGATTAAAAGATATGGTCAACTGAATTATGATTAACATTAATTGAAATTGCTTTTGAATCTGTAATTGATATTTAAACAACTTATTTATAAGATTGATTAATTGGATTTTCAAATATTACTAATCGAGTAAATAAATTTATGTATAAGGTACGTTTTGTTTTATTGATCAATTGTCAAAGTTGACTATCTTATCATATTTTAAAGCTTTATAAAACTACAGTCTAATTATACAAGTATTGAGAAACCATGTGAAATGTTAAACTATTTTCGATTGCCATGATCATTCAAACTATAGTATAGATTTTAAAAGTCACTATTGAGTCAGGTTGACTTTTTGAAATGACTTTTGATAACTTATGTATGTCGATCTCGAGCATTAGGATTGTGATACACTATGACCTGACCTAGCTTGATAGACATTTATTGACCAACATATGTTCTCTAGGTTGAGATCTACGATTAATTTTGCATTCCGAGTTTAGGTCACATTTCAGTGAATGACCTTATGTGCTGCTAAAGTGAGTTTCATTTGCTCCCTTTTTAATTGCTTTTGCAATCTATATTCTTAGGCTGAGAATACATGCGCTTTATTTTAAACGCAATGGATACAAGTACATACTAAATTCTACACTGAGTTTGAACCGAAAATCCCTTAGCTTTGGTAACTAGTAACTGCCAGTTATAAGAACTGGTGGGCGCGAGTAGTAGTATATTGATCCATAGGGCTTGATATCCCCATCCGAGCTAGAGCACTATCCTTTTAACGGACGTATGCTATTTGAGAAGCGTACACGTTGGTTTGCGTGTATTATTAAGATGATTATACAAAGGTTATAAATTATATATACGTTAAGTTTAGTTACCAGGGTGCTCAATTTCGTAGAATATTTTAATAAACATTTCTGGATAAAATAACTGAAAACTTGTGATTCACCTTTATATACAGATTATGCACAACATTAAAACTATGAACTCACCAACCTTTGTGTTGACACTTTTAAGCATGTTTATTCTCAGGTTCCTAGAAGTCTTCCGCTGTTTGCTTATACGTTATACAAGATATGTGCATGGAGTCATACATGCTTTATTCGAGAAAACTTTGCATTCACAAAATCATCACCATGTATCTTATTTTGACTGCATTGTCAACAGATGTATTATGGTAAACTATTATATACGATGATTGTCTATACGTAGAAATCAACAGACGTCGAAAACCTTAGATTTATATATTCATTTATGGTGTGCCTTTTCAAAAGAATGCAATGTTTACAAAACGTATCATATAGAGGTCAAAACCTCACTATGTAATCAATGAATGATGTAATCGTCCAAGTGGATTTGGACGGGTCGTCACACATCCAGACAATTGAAGATTCATGAGCAGAATTATACGACTCATGATTTGGAATTGGGCGCTGTTGTTTTTGCATTAAAGATATGGAGGCACTATCTATATGGGGACAAATGTACCATATATACCGATCACAAAAGTCTCCAACATATATTTGATCAAAAACAACTGAACATGAGGCAACATAGGTGGATTGAGCTGTTAAATGATTACGATTTTGGGATTCGTTATCACCCGGGGAAGGCAAATGTGGTAGCAGACGCCTTAAGTAGAAAGGACAAAGAACCTATTCGAGTAAAAGCTATAAATATAATTATTCATACTAACCTTACCACTCGAATAAAAGAGGCACAGCAAGGAGTTGTGAAAGAAGGGAATTTGAAGAATGAAATACCCAAAGGATCGGAGAAACATCTTAATATTCGGGAAAACGGAACCCGGTATAGGGCTGAAAGAATTTGGGTACCAAAGTTGGAGATATGAGAGAAATGGTACTTAGGGAAGCACATAAAACCCGATATTCAATACATCCCGGAGCGGGAAAGATGTACCAAGATCTCAAGAAACATTTTTGGTGGCCGGGTATGAAAGCCAATATTGCTAAATACGTAGGAGAATGTTTGACGTGTTCTAAGGTTAAAGCTGAACATCAGAAACCATCAGGTCTACTTCAACAACCTGAAATCCCGGAATGGAAGTGGGAAAACATTACCATCGATTTTATTACTAAATTGCCAAGGACTGCAAGTGGTTATGATACTATTTGGGTAATAGTCGATCGTCTCACCAAATCAGCACACTTTCTACCAATGCGAGAAGATGATAAAATGGAAAAATTAGCACGACTATACTTGAAGGAAGACGTCTCCAGACACGGAATACCAATCTCTATTATCTCTGATAGGGACGGTAGATTTGTTTCAAGTTTTTGGCAAACGTTACAACAAGCATTGCGAACTCGTGTAGATATGAGTACTACCTATCATCCACAAACCGATGGGTAGAGTGAAAGGACGATATAGACTCTTGAAGACATGCTACAAGCATGTGTTATAGATTTTGGAAACAGTTGGGATCGACATCTACCGTTAGCAGAATTTTCCTGCAGCAACAGTTACCACTCGAGTATTGAGATGGCACCGTTTGAGGTACTTTATGGCAGAAAGTGCAGGTCTCCGATTTGTTGGAATGAAGTGGGGGATAGAAAAATTACGGGTCCAGAAATAATCCAAGAAACTACCAAAAAAATCATTCAAATTCAACAACGGTTGAAAACCGTCCAAAGTCGACAAAGAGCTACGCGGATAGTAAAAGAAAGGATATAGAATTTGAAATTGGTGACATGGTCATGCTTAAGGTATCACCTTGGAAAGGTGTTGTTCGATTTGGTAAATGGGGGAAACTGAATCCAAGGTACATTGGACCATTCAAGATTATAGATCGTGTCGTACTAGTAGCTTACCAACTTGAATTACCTCAACAACTCGTCAGCGTACATGATACTTTTCACGTATCGAATCTGAAGAAATATTTAGCCAAAGAAGATCTCACTATTCCTTTAGACGAAATCCAAATTAATGAAAAACTTCAATTCATTGAAGAACCCGTCTAAATAATGGATCGTGAGGTTAAAGGACTTAAGCAAAACAAGATACCAATCGTTAAGGTTCGATGGAATGCTAGTAGGGACCCGAGTTCACCTGGGAGCGTGAAGATCAGATGAAGAAGAAATACCCACATTTATTTCCAGAAGATACGCCAACATCTCCTACTACCTGAAATTTCGAGACGAAATTTATTTAACGAGTAGGTACTGTAGTGACCCGAACTTTTCCATGATTATATATTATATGAGATTAATATTTACATGAATAAATGTTTCCAATACGTTAAGCAATCAAACTTGTTAAGACTTGATTAATTGAAATGAGTTTATGTAGACAATTGACCACCCAGTTTGCCTGATGATTATATAATCGTTTTATTTTTTTATTTTTTTACGATGTAAGTTTTTATTTTATATATATATATATATATATATATATATATATATATATATATATATATATATATATATATATATATATATATATATATATATATATATATATAAGAAGAAATACAATTAAATCAAAGATGTACAAGAAAAATACTATTTGCTACAGTAAAACACTATTTGCTACAGTGAATTTTCACTTTGCTACAATAAAATACTATTTGCTACAGTAAAATACTATTTGCTACAGCAAAATGCTATTTACTACAGTAAAATACTATTTTCTATAGTAAACACTATTTACTACAGTAAACACTATTTACTCGTATTCAATCTGTATTCGTACTCATACAATACTCAGCTTCTATATGTATATACTATTGGTATATACACTTCAATGATCAGCTCTTAGCAGCCTAAAATGATTAACCAACATGTGGGAACCATTACTTGTCTTCAAGTATGAATTATTACACAAAATAACAAAATGAGGAGCCTTTGTTTCCATGATAAAATCACGCCACCACCACCATCATTTATCATTTCCATTCTATAATTTCACATACAAGTCCTCTCTAATTACCTACTCCAAGAACACTTGAAAGATCAGGAACATCCAAATTATCTCAGTAATTTTTTTCTTTCTAATTTAAGGTAATACTCATATTCAAACTTTGATTCAATTTCTATAACTATAACAATCTTAATTCAAGTAGTAATCTTACTTGAACTTGTTTTCGTGTCATGATTCTACTTCAAGAACTTCCAAGCCATCAAAGATCCTTTGAATCTCAAGTTAATTTCTCATCATTTTCAGTAGGTTTACCTACTATACTTGAGGTAGTGATGATGTTCATAACATCATTCGATTCATATATATATATATATATATATATATATATATATATATATATATATATATATATATATATATATATATATATATATATAACTATCTTATTCGAAGATTTAAACTTGTAATCACTAGAACATAGTTTAGTTAATTCTAAACTTATTTGCAAACCAAGTTAATCCTTCTAACTTAACTTTTAAAACCAACTAAATACATGTTCTATATCTATATGATATGCTAACTTAATGATTTAAAACCTGGAAACACGAAGAACACCGTAAAACCGGACATACGCCGTCGTAGTGAAACCGGGGGCTGTTTTGGGTTAGATAATTAAAAACTATGATAAAATTTGATTTAAAAATTATTCTTATGGGAAAATGATTTTTCTTATGAACATGAAACTATATCCAAAAATCATGGTTAAACTCATAGTGGAAGTATGTTTTTCAAAATGGTCATCAAGATGTCGTTCTTTCGACGGAAATGACTACCTCTTACAAAAATGACTTGTAACCTGTATTTTCGACTATAAACTTATATTTTTTCTGTTTAGTTTCATAAATTTCAGTTCATTATGAAATCATAGCAACTTGATTTACTCAAAACGGATTTAAAACTAAGAAGTTATGGGTAAAACAAAATTGGATATTTTTGCTTATTTTAGCTACGTGAAACTTTGTAACAAACATATACTAACCATAACTTAACTAACTTATATTGTATTATACATGTATTCTAACATATATTATGTAATCTTGATAGACCATAAACATGTATACAATGTTTTGACATATCATGTCGACGTCATCTATATATATTATTTGGAACAACCATAGACACTCTATATGCGGTAATGTTCGAGTTAGCTATACAGGGTTGAGGTTGATTCCAAAATAATATATATACCTTGAGTTGCGATCGAGTCTGAGACTTGTATACACTGGGTCGTGGATTGATTCGAGATTATATATATATATCGATTTATTTCTGTACTATTAACTGTGAACTACTAATTGTGGACTACTAAAGTTGGACTGCTAATTTAACAACTTAAAACGTCAACACGTAATAAAAATGTTGTGAACATATTTTGATATATATATATATATATATATATATATATATATATATATATATATATATATATATATATATATATATATATATATATATATATATATATATATATATATTTGTTATAGGTTCGTGAATCAACCCGTGGCCAAGTTTAAATCTCGATGAATTAAAAATATGTGAAAGTGAGTTATAGTCCCATTTTTACTATCTAATATTTTTGGGATGGGAATACATGCAGCTTTTTAAATGTTTTACAAAATAGACACAAGTACTCGAAACTATATTCTATGGTTGGATTATTAAACCGAATATCACCCCTTTTAGCTTGGTAACCTAAGAATTAGGCACACGAGAGGTTCTGTTCCTAATTAACATGAATCCTAAAGATAGATCTATTGGGCCTAAAAACCCCCATTCAGGTTATGGATGGCTTTATTACTTCCAGATTATTATTATACAGACGAGAGGTTCTGTTTGGGGAATATTGAAACGCTAATTAACGGAAGATACGAATTTAGATAATGAAAGATATTCTCTATAAAAAAAAGACGGTCGATAAAATAATTTAACGAAAAAAGGCGGGTTATTACAGAAAAAACATCAAGTTGCGTCATGCTAACATTCTAAACATAGAATTTTTTGAGATTGGTTGCATGCCATGTGCGTAGCATAAATTTTCCTTATGGCGTTTTCAAGTTGTACACTCCATTACCAAGGGCATCCACAACTTCGTAAGGACCCTCCCAATTAGGTCCAACTTTCCAAGGTCCTCAACCCCGCTAGTATTATTGTTACGCCAAACATAATCGTCGGGATGGAACGAACGTTTGCGTATGCGTCAGTTGTAATACTTGATTATCTTTTGTTTGTTGGACGCTTCATTGATGGCTGCTATGCACCTGGGTTCCTCCAACAAATTCAAGTGTTCCCTTAAGTGTATCTCATTGGTTTCTCCATAGAATTCCGTGACATGTTGCGTTTGAATGGTTATCTCGGCTAGAATAACTGCTTCGGAACCATATACATGACTGAAAGGCGTCTCTCGATTGCTTACCTTAGGGGTAGTGCGAAACACCCACAAAACCATTGGCAATTCGTAAACCCAGCCTTTACGGTCCGTACCCAACCTAGCTTTGATGTCGGAGACAATGTCCCTGTAGTGACTTCAACTTGCCCATTTGCTTGCGGGTGAGCAACAGAACTGAAGCTTTGTTTAATGTTTAACCTGTCACACCAAGCTCGAAACAGATCATGTGCAAATTGTTTCCCGTTGTCACTGATAATTTTATTTGGTACACCGAAATGGCACACGATCTCCTCCCATACAAAATTAACAATTTGCTTACGGGTAATGCTTCTCAAGGGTTTTGCCTCCACCCATTTGGTGAAGAAATCAACTGCTACGACAAGGTGACGCCCATCTGGAAATGGACACACCAAATCAATCGCCCACTTATGAAAAAGGCCAAGCAGATGAGATATGTATCAACTCATGGGATGGCACGTGAATTTGTGGCACGTGACGTTGACAACAAACACAGTTTTTGATGACGTTACTTGTGTCACGGTACATGGATGGCTAGTAGTAACCCATACGCATAATTTTTCCCACAACGGTACGGAACTGTGAATGCATCCCGCATGTTCCTTCATGTACTTCCCTGATTACGGTTTCAGCCTCTTGAGGACCAACGCAACGAAGTAGCAGACCTAAAAAGGACTTTTTGTAAAGTACATTATCACATATGATGTACATGGGTGCTTTCATGAGTATCTTCTTGGCTGCTACGCCGTCGATGGGTAACGTGCCATCTTTGAGATAATTGATAATTGGATTCATCCAAGTGTTCACCTCATTCACTGGCGCTGCCACCTGTAAAACATCATGTTATAAACGTTAAGGAAAACTGATAGTTCCTGAACATGTTTTGCCAATGAATTATAGTGGTTTAGGTTTTATAAGCGCGACAGCTTGATACCTATACCATATCAGTAGATTTTTGTTCAACAACTTCAATCCATACATCCTTAGCAAAGTGGCTGAATGTCAACGAAGCAAGCTTGCTGACGGCTCAGCTTTCTTGTTCATTGACCGTGGTACTTACGTGATTGAAAAAGAATCAAACTTGTTGGCCATTTCCTCCACAAGTTTCAAATTCTTTTGCATGGCCGGGTCTCTGGCTTCGAACGTTTGTTCAACTGATTCGCTGCCAGATGGGAATTAACCACAACTTTCAATGCCTTAATGCCCATTTTTTCCGCTATGCGTAACCCAGAGAGTAATGCTTCATATTCAGCTTCATTTTTAGAAACACGAAAAGCAAAAAGTAGAGCATAAGTGTGTTCTTCGCCATCTGGGTTGGTAAGTATCAAGCCGGCACCAGCCCCTTCTGAACCAAACGCTCTGTCAGTGAAGAGTTCCCACGTGACGGTGTAAGGTGCCGCTTCATCAACAAGTGTTGATGGTCCCTGATTGATAAATTTCACCATCAAATCAGCCAGGATTTGTCCCTTAACAGCGTTACGCGGTGCGTAGCTAATTTCGTGTTCTCCCAGTTCAGCCCATTTCGCCATTCGGCCAGAAATCTCCGGTTTGCTTAAAACCTGCTTGATAGGTGAATCAGTTAGCACCAGAATGTGATGTGCTTGAAAGTACCGCCTTAACCTCCTTGCGGTATGAACTAGAGCATAAACAAGTTTTTCAACAGGAATATAGTTAACTTCTCCATGCTGCAAAACTTTGCTGATGAAGTACACCGGCATCTGGCTCCCGTCACGTTCCGCTATGAGTATCGAGCTAATTGCTTCGGCACCCGCTGCTAAGTACACAGTCAAAGTTTCTCCTGAAATTTTTAAAATATTAGTGAACAAGTACGCAACGTTGGTACTGTTAGAGGAAACAAATACTTTACCCGGTACCGGAGCGGTTAGCGTCGGTAGGGTTTTGATTAAGGCTTTCATTTCCTGGAAGGCGTTTTATGCTTTTGTTGTCCAATCAAAACTTTTTCCTACACTCGCCTTCAAGACTTGAAAGAATGGTAGCGAGCGTTCCGCTGCTTTTGACAGGAACCTGGATAATGCTGCCAGCTTCCCATTCAAACTTTAAACGTCCTTCTTCTTTCATGGAGCTACCATCTCGTCTACAGCTTGAATCTTTCTTGGATTTGCCCTAATGCCACGTGGTGTTACACGTGGCCAAGAAAATTGCCCTCTTCAAAACCGAAGTTACACTTTTCTGGATTAAGCTTCATATTAATTTTCCTTAGAGAATCGAATGTTTCCTGGATGTCTTTAAGGAGAGCAGCTTCCGTATGACTCTTGATCACAATATCATCGATGTAAGCTTCGACTTGACGCCCGATCTGGCTTTTGAATGCGGCGTCGATCACTCGCTGATATGTTGCTCCAACGTTCCTTAGTCCGAACGGCATCTTGGTGTAACAAAATATTCCATGGTCGGTATGAAACGTTGTCTTATATTCATCTCCTTCAGCCATCTGGATTTGATTGTACCCTTTATAAGCATCAAGGAAGCATTTGAAACGGTATCCGATAAGCGACTAGACATTCCAATCATTTTCTGGCAACTGATAATTGTCCTTTGGGCATGCTTTATTGATGTCTTTGAAGTTAGCACACATGTGCCACGTTCCGTTAGCTTTCTTGACTAGAACTGAGTTTGCTACCCATGTTTGGTAACGGACCTCCCTCAAGATGTTTGCGTCAACAAGTTTCTCTAGCTCGTTGCATAGAAACGCAATGCGTTCATGCGCCAGCCTCTCTTTTTCTGATGTACCAGTGTTATGTTTGGATTTGCGTTCAAACGGTGTTCCGCTATCTCCCTCGGTACTCTCGTCATGTCTGACTCTTGCCAAGAGAAGACATCTGCGTTGTTAGATAACAGTTCACATAGAGCACTTTTAGTTTCCTCCGAAAGAGTACTACCAATTTTTATGATCTTTTCAGGAAATGCATGATTGATTATAATGCCTCCATCCTGTTTTACCGGTGCCGTCTGGAGAACCGGCTGGCAAACTTCAGCACAAACTGGAGCGCGATCCGAAAACAAAGTTGCAACGCCTGCCACGGTGGGGAATTTTAACATGCCATGAACCGTAGAAAGTATGGAGCCCAACTCTTGTAACGCTGTTCTTCATAGATTTACATTATACTTGGATTGACTATGAACCACCATAAACGTCAATTGTACGGTGCGAAACCGATGATCATCTCCTAACGTCACGTTGATACTTACACGTCCCAGGGGCCAAGTCGTTTCACCTGTAAAGCCTGCGACGGGGTGTAACGATGGTTTAACCTTATCCCTTACGTCCCGTGGCATCTGCAAAAAACAATGTTCGTATATAACGTCAACAGCGCTACCTGTATCGATGTAGATACGCGATACGCGACAGTGTCCAATGGTAGCAGTGATTGTTAAAGGTAAATCTGTTGGACAAACTTTCCAGAATGCTGGGAACGTGATTGGTTCACATTCCCATTCTTCCAACACTTCGGCTTTCCTAACGTGACCCGAGTGCCATATTTGTATCATGTGAATGTGTTTCTCAGGTGCTTTATCTTTACTTTTGAAGCGACCCGTCCTAATCCATCCGGACGAAGTACATATCGAGTATAAACGATTCACAACAGTTGATTACATCGCGAGGTACTTGACCTCTATATGATACATTTTACAAACATTGCATTCGTTTTTGAAAAGACAATCTTTCATTACATCGAAAGTTGACGGCAGGCATATCATTTCATAATATATCTACCTATAATTGACTTAATTATAATCTTGATGAACGCGACGACTTGAATGCAACGTCTTTTGAAATACGTCATAAATGACTCCAAGTAGTAACTCTAAGATGAGCAAATGCACAGCGGAAGATTTCTTTAATACCTGAGAATAAACATGCTATAAAGTGTCCACCAAAAGGTTGGTGAGTTCATTAGTTTAACATAAATAATCATTTCATAATTTTAATAGACCACAAGATTTCATATTTCTATTTCTCATAAACATACGTCCCATGCATAGAGACAAAAATATCATTCATATGGATTGAACACCTGGTAACCGACATTCACAATATGCATATAAGAATATCCCCATCATTCTGGGATCCTCCTTCGGACATGATATAAATTTTGAAGTACTAAAGCATCCGGTACTTTGGATGGGGCTTTTTGGGCCCGATAGATCTATCTTTAGGATTCGCGTCAATTAGGGTGTCTGTTCCCTAATTCTTAGATTACCAGACTTAATAAAAAGGGGCATATTCGATTTCGATAATTCAACCATAGAATGTAGTTTCACGTACTTGTGTCTATTTTGTAAATCATTTATAAAACCTGCATGTATTCTCAGCCCAAAAATATAAAGGGTAAAAAAGCAAATGAAACTCACCATACTGTATTTTGTAGTAAAAATACATATGACGATATTTAACAACTGAACAATGCAGGGTTGGCCTTGGATTCACGAACCTATATCATTTGTATATTTATTAATATACATAATTGTGATCGAACAAATATATATAAATTTATTAATTATGTCCTTTTTATATTAATAATATATGTATGTTTCTTATATTCCTTTTTATATAAAAAAATTAATCTTCATTTATGTTATATGTAATAAATATATTTTTAGTATATATATATATATATATATATATATATATATATATATATATATATATATATATATATATATATATATATATATATATCATTTGTATATTAATAATAGTAATTAAAATAATATTAATAGTGGTAAAAATGATAATAATTATAATACTTAATATTACTAATAAGATAATATTGTTAATAATTCTATTAATGATAATAATAATAATGATATTAATAATTATAATTGTAAAAATATTAATTTTACTATTAATGATAGTTATGATATAGATTTTTGTGTAATTACATAATGATAATACTTGTGATAATACAATAATACTACTACTTAATGATATTAGTGATAAGGATAATAATTTTAATGATAATAATAATAATAATAATAATCCTAATTGTATTTATAATACATATACTAATAATAATGATAATCATAATTTTCGTGTTTAATTTCTAAGCTAATAATTAAAGTTTCTGTAACATCAATTCGTAATCTTAATCATATTAATAATAATAGTAATACTTATATTAATAATAGTCTTATAAAAATTAATAATAATGATAATAATACAAGTATTAATGATATTACTAGTAATGATGATAATAATAATATTAGTGATAAATATATCAATTATAGTATTAATCTTAGTGTATTTAATAACAATTATAATTAATAATAATCATAACAATAACAACAATAATAATACTAATAACAATAATAATAATAATAACAATAATAATAATAATAATAATAATAATAATAATAATAATAATAATAATAATAATAATAATAATAATAATAATAATAATAATAATAATAAAATGGAAAACTTCCTCAAAGAATTGGATAAAAAAAATGCCACGACCGGGACTCGAACCCACGACCTCCTGTTCTCCGAAAACACCCTTAACCACTTGGCTGTGCTTATTTATCTATTTTATATCTACTTTTAATAATTATATCCCGTATTTCTTATGTTCATCATCTTCACCTTCAAAATCATCCACAGATCAAAACCCCACTTAAACACAAGTAAATTGTTGTTTTTTAGAAATCCTAAATTAAACAGACACGATCCATAAGCGTTGTTTAAATTAATTAAATCGAATAAATAAAAAAATTCGCTGTAACAGACATTTAAACTCGTTTATGAACTCTAAATCACTTTTGAATTTTAAAGACGTTTTAGGTCCCGATCACAACATGAAAAAGATTCACAATCCTTATTAGAAACTCTCTGAATCATTAATTTGAATTGAAACATCAATAAGAATACGAATTTTAGGTTAATCAAAAAGTTTGACTTTTTATATAAAAGGTTTGACTTCGAAATTTGAATACAATATAGAAATCTGGATTTTCATACCTTGCAGATAGTTTAAACGATTCATTACTAACATTACTGCATTAATACAATTTGAAGTTTGTTTTAAAATCGAGGTATTTGAAAATTGGACCAAGAACAGGGCAGTTCGCCTGTGTTCTTCCCTTTTTTTTATTAAAATTCGATTATTATGAGCTGTTAAGGTGTTTGTGAATTGGAAGTCGATAACGTGAAGCCAAATGAAATCATTTACAGCTGGAGTTGATTGTTTTATAGCTTAATTGAAGTCAATATGTAAATATTCTTTTAGTACAGATATATATAAAAAATAAAATAAAAGGAGAATCGATGTTTAACAGAAACTTGGATTTATCTTATTATTTTAAACTCTGATTTGTACGAACAGAATCATTTATCTATAGTTGGATAGCGATTGAAACTGATTTCTGATTCAAATTCAAGCTATACGATTTCTTTTTATGAATATTATTAATAATTATAATTATATTAACAATAATAATCCAAATAAAAATAATACTGATTTTCTAATATATATATCTGTATATACTGCATATATATATATATATATATATATATATATATATATATATATATATATATATATATATATATATATATATATATATATATATATATATATATATATATATATATATATATATATTTGTATTTATCTAACTATATACATGTATATCTCTTATAGTTATGTTTTCATTTTTATAGATTATAATTAATATTTTAAGTAAATATAACTGTAACAATAATATTAGTAATAATAATACTATAACAAATTAAGTGTATCAATTTTCCTATTTATTTGATAAAATATAATATAACTAATACAAATTTTAATATTAATGTCAACAATAATATTAATATTAATAATGAATATAATAATAATATTATATATATATATATATATATATATATATATATACTTTTATTTATAATAATTTATATATTCTAATTGTACAATATATATTATATGATAACATATGTTGAATATTTAATATTTATACATTTTAATATAAATACATTATATAATATATATATATATGTTTGCATTTTAAAACTTAATTAAATATAGTTCATTTATATATATACTAGCGTTTATCTTACTTTTCAAACATTCTAATTGCACAACAATATCAATCGAATCGATAAGTAAATATTGTTCACTTAATTAATTTGAAACTATATACATATATACATCAACACGTTTTAAATATACGTCGCAAGTTATTTATATATTGAGTAACCAATATTCCAACTTACGTTATTTAAACAAATACATTTGTAAATAACAAGTTCTATTATATCGGAGAATGTTTTCGCACGTTTGAAAGTAGATCAATCAAGTATTATGAAATTCAATTCTCCACTAACTTTTGTCTTACTCTCGATAGGTGACACTTTGTTCTCATTTATAAATCACTTTACCATTTATTCCGAATGTCGTTAAAAAGGACAGATTTCTCAAATCAAAGTGGACCTCATAACAGAGACTCGTAATCATATTTCAATGTATCTAATAATTCAATCATATGATATTCTCTTTTAATTCCATCAATAACTATATTGAATAAATATCGGAACAAACACGTTTATATAAAGTATACTATATCTAATACTTTGTTAACATTTTTAATTAATAAGTATATATTATATACACATAAATGTTCGTGAATCGTTGGGCATAGTCAAAGTGTAATTGATTACATGAATATAGATTTCAAAATTTTCGAGACTCAACATTACAGATTTTGCTTATCGTGTCGGAAATATATAAAGATTGAAGTTTAAATTTGGTCAGAAATTCCCGGGTCATCACAATACCTACCCGTTAAAGAAATTTCGTCTCCGAAATTTGATCGAGATCGTCATGGCTAACAATAAGAATGTTTTCCTGACGAATATGAGTGATAAATAGAGTTTTATCATTACCGAGTAATATAGATTAAACAATTCGGTTACTTGAAGCGTATGGATGAAACTATCACAAAAGAGTGAAAATAAGGAAATAAAGTTCGTCATAACCTTCGACGTAGACGTGATTGAGTTTAGAAAATAAGGTGCATCTTAACTTTTGACGTAGGGGGATTGAATTCCGGAATTCAAGGGATTTAAAGAAAATTTTCGAAATCTAAAAGATTTGATTCTTCGGCGAATAAGGAAATTAAGATCTCTATAATTAAATATGGTGATCTGTCTCGATTACTCTGTCTGATATTTCCTTTATAAATTTACCTTTTCCGTTCCATTAGTTTTCACCACTTTTATATTCAATTCCCAAATTCAAAATGCTTAACCCTGTTCTGTTCCTTGTTCTTATTCTAACTATCGCAATGATCGTTCTTCTTTTCCAACTCCCACCTGAAGAATCTGTTTATTTCTATTATGCTCTAGGGATTATTGTATTTATAATCCTCCCGTGTCTTTATATTGCTATACGTACTGATATCCACGGTTTGTAATTTCGGTGTTGTCATTGGGCTTTATATTTTCTCTTATATTTTGGATCTCTTTGCCTTTTTATTATCCTCTCGACCTCTAGTAAAGCGAGCAACGGTCCAGAATTCATAGATATAAATTTCAAAATGAACATAGTTAATGTTCTAAGAAAGAAATGGTAATAGTACGATCTTGATTCGTCAATTTACCAGAATATCCGGGAAAGATAGAACTATCAAGAAAATATGTTCTTGATATGTTTATATATCAGATAAAATGTAAGAGTCGTGTAATATGGCACATGATGACGTTATAATCTGTGAATCATCATGTCCCATTTAGAAACTCAGCATGACTTACTGTAATATAATCACGTTGATCAAGTTTCATTATATTATACTAACTCATGCATCAATTCCCAACATTACTTCAATAACATTCATATTTTAAGCTCGAAAGTTTACAGAATATAGAAAATAACAGTTTCTATATGATGTAACACTGATAGCTCGAAGAGATAATTAATATCGGACGACAATATTTATGAAGATATCTTCAGAAATATTGAGGATATTTATAATGAAAGATACGATGATATCTTGGAATTTCTAATATCGAAGGATGATAGAGATGATTTATCCGTAAGGGTTTAGATTCAGAAGCAAGGCGTTCGCTAAAGATTTCATCAGATACAGAATCATCAGGATTCTTTATGTACAAGTTTAGTCCTTGTGATTTGTTCAGAGTCTCCTTCATGGTTAGCTAAATCTGTTTTCCAGTTCCAACTTTTCTGAGCTTTTCAACATACTATTCTTTATCAACAACTTCCGATGATTAAGGTCGTTTACAGTTGTCTACGGTTTCTGCTGCTTCATTCAGCTTTTTCAACATTCAGAGTATTGATGTATAGACTGAGTGCTTTTCAGGATTTCAGATGAAAGATCATAATTTTAAGAGATGAATGTTATACATATAACTATTGATGTAGATATGCTGTGAGTTTTCAAAGTACTGATTACTGATTCCCGGTAATTGGTATGTCAGTTCTCGTTACAAGATGTGGATGAGTACATGATGAGACTTCAATAGATAAATATAGTGATTTGTCGGAGAGATTTAAACCAAGGAGCAACGAGGTTGCTGGTACTTCTGCTGGTAATATGACGGAATATAAAAGGTTTCCCGGTAACAATAAAAGAGTACGCATATATATCAAGGTTATAATAAGGTTGTTTTGAACGAAAAGTCGAAGTTGACTTGCTGGAGCTATGACAAAGTTGGATAATTTGAAAAGAGATTTGAAAAGTTATTTTCGGTAATAATAACGTTAAAGGAATTAGCACAGTTGCGCGTTAAACGTTTACTCAGTTTCCGAGAGTTTTCAGGTGCATAACTATATGCATCAATCTTTCCTTCCCGTAGATGAAATGCAGTTGGTTTATCCTCTCGATTGAGGTGTTTTCGAGAATCATGAAAGGTTTGAACGCAGATTATAATCGTCAAGATACAATTGAAGTTTAAGATGAAATCAAGTGGAAAACTTGAAGAATTGTTTAGTTTCATATGTTATAATCAATATTTTAATTCATTTTAATTGTTTAATGTTATTAGTCCACAGTCGATAGTCCACAGTTAACAGTGCAATAATTCATATATAGTTTAATTTATAATATTCGAATTAATTAATACGTATCGTGACCCGTGTACATGTCTCAGACTCGATCACAACTCAAAGTATATATATTATTATAGAATAAACCTCAACCCTGTATAGAGAACTCGATCATTACTGCATATAGAGTGTCTATGGTTATTCCAAATAATATATATAGATGCGTCGATATGATATGTCAAAACCTTGTATACGTGTCCCGATATTTAAAGTGCGTAAAAATAAATAACAGAAATTAAATGACGATAAATAAAGTGCGTAAAGTAAATAACAGAAATTAAATGACGATAAATAAAATTGCGAAAATGTAAATTACGATAATTAAATTTCGATAAATAAAATGTAATCAGTTAGCTAGGAATAGTTAGCGTGGATTCTTAACAAAATTCCTCATAGTTAATTTGTTTGTTTCTAACAAATTTTTATTTTGTCAAATGTTTTCTTCTTTATGCCACTTGGTGGATTCTGATAAATCAAAATCCAAATATGAAATTGAATGAAAATGGTTATTCTGCGGTGAACGGATACGTATATCTGTGGGTGTAAGTAGGATAGTAAATGACTATTGAATCAGATTTGAAGAATGTACAATGTAACTTATTAATGTGAAATCTAAATATACTGAAAGGACCCGTTCATATACATTATAAACGATTCACAATAGTTGATTACATTGTGAGGTATTTGACCTCTATATGATACATTTTACAAACATTGCATTCGTTTTTAAAAGACAAACTTTCTTTACATCGAAAATTGACAGGCATGCATACCATTTCATAATATCCACTATCCAACTATAAATTGATTTAATAATAATCTTTGATGAACTCAATGACTCGAATGCAACGTTCTTCGAAATATGCTATGAAAGACTCCAAGTAATATCTTTAAAATGAGCAAATGCACAACGGAAGATTTCTTTAACACCTGAGAATAAACATGCTTTAAAGTGTCAACCAAAAGGTTGGTGAGTTCATTAGTTTATCATAATCATTTATTTCCATCATTTTAATAGACCACAAGACTTTCATTTCCAGTTCTCATAAATATACGTCCCATGCATAGAGACAAAAATAATCATTCATATGGTGAACACCTGGTAACCGACATTAACTAGATACATATAAGAATATCCCCTATCATTCCGGGATCCTCCTTCGGACATGATATAAATTTCGAAGTACTAAAGCATCCGGTACTTTGGATGGGGTTTGTTAGGCCCAATATATCTATCTTTAGGATTCGCGTCAATTAGGGTGTCTGTTCCCTAATTCTTAGATTACCAGACTTTAATAAAAAGGGGCATATTCGATTTCAATAATTCAACCATAGAATGTAGTTTCAATTACTTGTGTCTATTTCGTCAAACATTTATAAAAGCGCATGTATTCTCAGTCCCAAAAATATAAAGGGTAAAAAGGCAAATGAAACTCACCATACTGTATTTCGTAGTAAAAATACATATAACGTCATTGAACAAGTGCAAGGTTGGCCTCGGATTCACGAACCTAAATTAATTATATATATTTATATGTTGGTCAATATTTGTCTAACAAATTAGGTCAAGTCATAGTGTACCACAATCCTAATGCTCGAGACTAATATGCAAAAGTCAACAAAAGAAAATTTGACTCAATAATTTCCAAAAATCTATACATGATTAATATATAGTTTAAATATCGTCGTTTTATATTTTTAAATATTTTTTAAAAGATTTATTAGAGTAAATAATATAATTTATTTATTAATAAATAAAATTTTATATTAAATTTATATAATAAAATATACTTTTATATATATTAAGTAATAAAATTTATAGGGTTCATTTAATATCATAAAGATAATATGATAGGTATTATTAAAGTAAGTTATTACACGTAGTAAAATATGTTTGTATCACATATTTATTTGATAAAATAATATCTATAATGATAGTAAGTAAAAGTTGTATTATTTTGTAATAATAATTATTATTATAAAAATATCAATATTTATAATTACTAAGATGACATTATGATAAAATGATAATTCTAATTATGATAACTTTAATATTTACGATAATTTTTAATATTATCTTTAAAATAATAATTCTATTTAAAATAATAATAATAATAATGATATTTTATAGTAACAATGACATTTCTATTAAAATGATAATTTTTGTTAAAATGATAGTTTTAATACTAACGATACTTTTAATAATAATAGTAATGATAAAAATAATAAGAACGATAATTTTATCTAAATCAATATCTTATAATATTTTAATTTCATCATGATACTCTTACTCATTATTTCCTAATCGTTTCATTTAATAGCTTTTAATCGTCTTTTATATCGTGTTCATAATAATGATAATAATAGTAATCAAAATAATTAGGTGTTACAAATATTTGTTTTAATTACACTAATATTAATAATGATAGTTACTATAACATTATTAACGATAATAATAATAATTATCTTAATGATAATATAGTAATAATAATAATAACAATAAAAATAACCATTTTTAAATAATGATATATATATATTAATAATAATGATAATAATAATAATAATAATAATAATAATAATAATAATAATAATAATAATAATAATAATAATAATACTAATAATAATAATAATAATAATAATAATAATAATAATAATAATAATAATAATAATAATAATAATAATAATAATAATAATAATAATAATAATAATAATAATTGGATAATAATAATAATACTAATTATAACTTTAACGATAATAACGATAGTAATAATAAAAAAAATAACAATTTTTAATGATAAATCCCTTTTATTGATAAAGATAATAATAATCATAATAATAAGATAAAACTAGAACGACGATAAAAACGACGATAATAATAATCATTTTTAATAAAAATATCGAGAATTCAATTGATTATAACTTCTAATCCGTTCATCGAAACCATTCGATATCTAAAGGAAAAGTTCTTAATTTTTCGCTAGCTTTCCAAGGACATGCATATCTTATACCTTATCTCAACCGCAAGTGTAGCTAATTCAAGATTCAACCTAACCTGTCTAAGGGCAATATCAAAAGTACAAGCATGCATAATCCTAAGTACTCGAGCACTAGTCAGGGATACACTATTAGTATGTAAAAGTTAAATTATGAGTACTCACGTATCAATATTGAGATTCAATATTGTAGGAAAGGTACGTAGATGCAACGGAAATGATAAACACTATATTGACCTCACGAGCATACCCATGAACCATACTCAATCACCTCCATAGCTATAACCTATAATTTCCTTAATCCTATCCTACTCGAAAAACAATTTCGAAACCACTCGGACAGCACTCAGTCGTAATATTTTATGTATACTAATAATATCTTGAAATAATACGGAGTAAATATATATATATGTAAATCGATTGAGAGAGTTTAGAGAAAAATATTTTCAAGTTTCTATGAAATAATGAAACCTATTGAATTCTATTTATAATAGATTGTTGAATTATTAAAGTGAATTATTAAAGTATGAATTATTAAAGTGAATTATTAAAGTATGAATTATTAAAGTGAATTATTAAAGTATGAATTATTAAAGTGAATTATTAAAGTATGAATTATTAAAGTGAATTATTAAAGTATGAATTATTAAAGTGAATTATTAAAGTTAAAGTAAAGTAAAAATAAAGTAAAGGTAAAGTTTAAGTATAGTAAAAGTATAAAACTATGTACGTATAATACGCGTATAAATATATATAATATTAATTTAAATCGTTATATATATTTAGTAAAATAAAATATAAATATCGTTATCTTTATCATACTAGTTAAGTAATGAGTTGTCAAAAGTGGTTCTAGATATTTATAAAAGTTATATACGTTTTAATAATAAAGTTCTTTTTAAACTGATAACGTTTTTGTACGTTTGAAACTAAATAGCTCAATCGAGTCTTTATGAGATTCAATCTTCCACTATCCTTTGTCTAGTTCTCAATGATTGACAATTTGTTCTTATTTATAAATCACTTTACCATTTTTCGAATATTGTTAAAATGGAAAGATTTCTCAAATCAACGTGGGCCTTTCAACAGAGACTTGTAATCATAATTCAATATATCTGATAATTCAATCATTTGATCTTATCTTCTAATTCCATTGATAAACATTTTGAAACATATACAATCATATAAAGTATTTAATCTAATATTTTGTTTACGTTTCAAGTTATAATATATATACACATATACATATATAATCATATTCGTTTAATGGTTCGTGAATCGTTGGAACTTAGTCGAGGTTGAATGAATGTATGAACATAGTTTAAAATTCTTGAAATTTAACTTAACAAATATTGCTTATCGTGTCGGAAACATATAAAGATTAAAGTTTAAATTTGGTTGGAAATTTCCGGGTTGTCACATATTCCTTGGGTATTACCTACCCGTTAAAATATTTTCATCATTAACAGTTTATACGAAAAAAATTTTAATTACAATCTTTATGAAAACATATAACACATATATATTTTCTTCAGATGTAATCATGGATTTAATGAGTCAATATGATATTAAAATCATTTGATTTACCATTAGAACAAGAATATATAATCTCTAAAACATTAGAGATTACATAATCGCCATGTCAAGCGGAGATAAAATAGATAGAACGATACGTAGTACGATGATTATACTCTAGGTACAGAATGAGATGTTGAGACATGGATTGTTGATGGTACTGGTGTTGTTATTGATGGTACTGTTGGTGTCGGTGTTGTTGCTGAAGCCGGTAAATTTTTGCACCATATTCTCCAAATTGATTACTCGAGCGCGAAGTTCGTTCGCTTCTTCTATTACACCTGGGTGATTGGCGATTCGGATGAGTGGATGAATAAGATCTAGAATTGTAGATATTACGTAATCGTTGCGAGCTATTCTGGAACTGAGGGTGAATATGGTGTTTCGGATAGGTTCGCCGGTAAGTGCATCAGGTTATTCACCAAGAGGTGAATTCGGTTGGTGAAAAGGATTGCCTTCTTCGCGTCTCCATCGGTTAGGTTGATTACGAACTTACCCCAATTCATCCAGGATAGATGATGGCTAATTGGTTGATCCATTCCAGTTACACTACTTTCGGAGCTCAGGTGAATATTCATATCGGAATAGTTGTCGGAATAACTATCGGAATAGCTATCGAAATCCGGGGGACTCGATCTGATTGAGGGATTCATCTCGTACGATCAGATGAAGGATTTTCGATAAGAAATAGATTATAGGATGTAGATTAGTACCCTGCAATACATAATTTACATATGTATATTTAATAATAAAATCCCATAAGTTACGGAGGAATCTACGGAATATTTCAGGCAAAGTTACAGTAACAGATACGCTAAGATATAAAGTAGCAGATACGCTAAGATATGAATTTTGTCTATACACTATTCATGCAATCAATACAGTAAAATGTGTCTAGACTAAGAGTGATAAGCAAGTGATTCCCTAAGAATGATAAACAGGTAATTTTCGACACAAAATGATAAGCAAAACTTTTGATATGCAGACACGGTCGAAGTCCAGACTCACTAATGCATCCTAATGACTTATCAGTTATACACAGTAATGCAGACCTGGAGCGACCCGTCCTAATCCATTCGGACGAAGTCCATATCGATTATAAACGATTCACAACAGTTGATTACATCGCGAGGTACTTGACCTCTATATGATACATTTTACAAACATTGCATTCGTTTTTAAAAAGACAATCTTTCATTACATCGAAAGTTGACGGCAGGCATATCATTTCATAATATATCTAACTATAATTGACTTAATTATAATCTTGATGAACGCGATGACTTGAATGCAACGTCTTTTGAAATATGTCATAAATGACTCCAATTAGTAACTCTAAGATAAGCAAATGCACAGCGGAAGATTTCTTTAATACCTGAGAATAAACATGCTTTAAAGTGTCAACCAAAAGGTTGGTGAGTTCATTAGTTTAACATAAATAATCACTTCATAATTTTAATAGACCACAAGATTTCATATTTCTATTTCTCATAAACATACGTCCCATGCATAGAGACAAAAATATCATTCATATGGATTGAACACCTGGTAACCGACATTCACAATATGCATATAAGAATATCCCCATCATTCCGAGATCCTCCTTCGGACATGATATAAATTTCGAAGTACTAAAGCATCCGGTACTTTAGATGGGGCTTGTTGGGCCCGATAGATCTATCTTTAGGATTCGCGTCAATTAGGGTGTCTGTTCCCTAATTCTTAGATTACCATACTTAATAAAAAGGGGCATATTCGATTTCGATAATTCAACCATAGAATGTAGTTTCACGTACTTGTGTCTATTTTGTAAATCATTTATAAAACCTGCATGTATTCTCAGCCCAAAAATATAAAGGGTAAAAAAGCAAATGAAACTCACCATACTGTATTTTGTAGTAAAAATACATATGACGATATTTAACAACTGAACAATGCAGGGTTGGCCTTGGATTCACGAACCTATATTATTTGTATATTTATTAATATACATAATTGTGATCGAACAAATATATATAAATTTATTAATTATGTCCTTTTTATATTAATAATATATGTATGTTTCTTATTCTCCTTTTTATATAAAAATATTAATCTTCATTTATGTTATATGTAATAAATATATTTTTAGTATATATATATATATATATATATATATATATATATATATATATATATATATATATATATATATATATATATATATCATTTGTATATTAATAATAGTAATTAAAATAATATTAATAGTGGTAAAAATGATAATAATTATAATACTTAATATTACTAATAAGATAATATTGTTAATAATTCTATTAATGATATTAATAATTATAATTGTAAAAATATTAATTTTACTATTAATGATAGTTATGATACAGATTTTTGTGTAATTACATAATGATAATACTTGTGATAATACAATAATACTACTACTTAATGATATTAGTGATAAGGATAATAATTTTAATAATATCAATAATAATAATAATCCTAATTGTATTTATAATACATATACTAATAATAATGATAATCATAATTTTCGTGTTTAATTTCTAAGCTAATAATTAAAGTTTCTGTAACATCAATTCGTAATCTTAATCATATTAATAATAATAGTAATACTTATATTAATAATAGTCTTATAAAAATTAATAATAATGATAATAATACAAGTATTAATGATATTACTAGTAATGATGATAATAATAATATTAGTGATAAATATATCAATTATAGTATTAATCTTAGTGTATTTAATAACAATTATAATTAATAATAATCATAACAATAACAACAATAAAAATACTAATAACAATAATAATAATAATAATAATAATAATAATAATAATAATAATAATAATAATAATAATAATAATAATAATAATAATAAAATGGAAAACTACCTCAAAGAATTGGATAAAAAAAATGCCACGACCGAGACTCGAACCCACGACCTCCTGTTCTCCGACAACATCCTTAAGCACTCGGCTGAGCTTATTTATCTGTTTTATATCTACTTTTAATAATTATATCCCGTATTTCTTATGTTCATCATCTTCACCTTCAAAATCATCCACAGATCAAACCCTTACTTAAACACAAGTAAATTGTTATTTTTTAGAAATCCTAAATTAAACAGACACGATCCATAAGCGTTGTTTAAATTAATTAAATCGAATAAATAAAAAAATTCGCTGTAACAGACCTTTAAACTCGTTTATGAACTCTAAATCACTTTTGAATTTTAAAGACGTTTTAGGTCCAGATCACAACATGAAAAAGATTCACAATCCTTATTAGAAACTCTCTGAATCATTAATTTGAATTGAAACATCAATAAGAATACGAATTTTAGGTTAATCAAAAAGTTTGACTTTTTATATAAAAGGTTTGACTTCGAAATTCGAATACAATATAGAAATCTAGATTTTCATACCTTCCAGATAGTTTAAACAACTCATTACTAACATTACTGCATTAACACAATTTGAAGTTTGTTTTAAAATCGAGGTATTTGAAAATTGGACCAAGAACAGGGCAGTTCGCCTGTGTTCTTCCCTTTTTTTTTTGGTTAAAATTCGATTATTATGAGCTGTTAAGGTGTTTGTGAATTGGAAGTCGATAACGTGAAGCCAAATGAAATCATTTACAGCTGGAGTTGATTGTTTCATAGTGTAATTGAAGTCAATATGTAAATATTCTTTTAGTACAGATATATATAAAAAAAAATAAAAGGAGAATCAATGTTTAACAGAAATTTGGATTTATCTTATTGTTTTAAACTCTGATTTGTACGTCAGAATCATTTATCTATAGTTGGATAGCGATTGAAACTGATTTCTGATTCAAATTCAGGCTATACGATTTCTTTTTATGAATATTATTAATAATTATAATTATATTAACAATAATAATCCAAATAAAAATAATTATAGTTATGTTTTCATTTTTATAGATTATAATTAATATTTTAAGTAAATATAACTGTAACAATAATATTAGTAATAATAATACTATAACAAATTAAGTGTATCAATTTTGTATATATCTATTTGTATTTATCTAACTCTATACATGTATATCTCTTATAGTTATGTTTTCATTTTTATAGATTATAATTAATATTTTAAGTAAATATAACTGTAACAATAATATTAGTAATAATAATGCTATAACAAATTAAGTGTATCAATTTTCCTATTTATTTGAAAAAAATATAATATAACTAATACAGATTTTAATATTAATGTCAACAATAATATTAATATTAATAATGAATATAATAATAATATTATATATATATATATATATATATACTTTTATTTATAATAATTTATATATTATAATTGTACAATATATATTATATGATAACATATGTTGAATATTTAATATTTATACATTTTAATATAAATACATTATATAATATATATGTTTGCATTTTAAAACTTAATTAAATATAGTTCATTTATATATGTAAGACCCTAATCCTGTTTCTGATTTTTTAGTTATTCGGGACGCCGTCTAGGATGGTGGGACACCGTCCAATTGTAAAAGGCTGGACGCCGTCCAGAAAATGGGACATCGTCGCGTTTGTCTGTCGAGCCAGCTGTTTTAATTATTTTAAAAGGGGTAAAATGGTAAAATCACTTAGGTGCCGGTTTGGAGCCTTCAAGGCTGGTTCCTTGGCCATTTTGGATCATAATACACACACACAAACACACTCCTCAAACCCTAGTGTGAGAAACTCACTTTTAGTGAGAGAGAGAGCTTGGTTTGGAAGGGAAGGAGTCAGATTCTCGCAAAAGCTCGGGTTCTAAAGTTGTTCATCTCATTCACGGCTACGTTGTGGTGGTATTTGTAAGCTCAAACTCCGAATTTCATTGCTTAGATTTGATATTCAATTTAGGGTTTTGAGCTAGTTTGTTGAGAAACCCTTTTAGATGATGAAATGGGTTTATGGTGACTTGTTATTCTTGTCACTTGGCCGGTTTTGGGTCGGTTGACGATTTGTCCTTGATTAGGGTTTGATCTTGAGTTTAATCACTAGGATTAGTGATTTTGGAAGTGTTGGAACCCTTTTGGGTGAGTTTGGTTAATTAATTTTGAAATGGGTCAAAATTAGGGTTTTGGTTGCAAAATGGGTATGACACGTGTTTAACACTTGTGTTCGGGTTTAATTGGTGTGTTAGGACTATTTTCACGTGTATTAGTGATTGTTGGTTAATTTATGCGCGGTTTGTGCTTGGAAGTGCAAATGGGTCGAATTTGCACTAAGGGTCAATTGGGTTGGTTTATAAGTCAACCCTAATTGTGTTGTTTGTATTGTGATAATGGAATAGGTACGTTCCATTGACGAGTTGCGGATTATTTGGAAGCATTCATCAAGGCGACAAGGTGAATGTTAATATCCTATATGCATATGTATGTGTAGGATGGGTGCGGGTCGGGTGAAGTGGTTCTCGGTTATAGAGCTCACTTCACATATAGGTGGATTTGATGGACTTGCGTTTAGGTCCAATTGGCACGGTTGTGCGTATTGGTTGACCACCTTTGGCGAGGTACACGTTTTGTGTGTACGTTATCACACGTGTTTGTGATGTGGAGTATATAACCCCAATGGCGAAGGGTTGATATTGTTGTGATGTGGATAACCCCGATGTGGTGGATTTTATAATCCCATGACCGTGGGTTTTGAATTGGAGAAGTAGATCTCGTGTAGTTCAGATTCACGATGACGCGTGTAGTTCGGTCATCTTATTGGAAATGAATCTCGTGTAGTTCGGATTCATGGTGACTAGTGTAGTTCGGTCATCTTATTGAGGTAGTAATCTCGTGTGGTTTCGGATTACTAAGGCTCGTGTAGTTCTGCCAACCTCGATGTTGTGAAGATAGTAATCTCGTGTGGTTTGGGATTACTAAGGCTCGTGTAGTTCGGCCAATCTTCATTGTTGTATTTGGTTCTCGGTTTTGGGTTAAGGGGCTAACCTTGGTCGTTTATATTGTTGTATATATTTATATTGTTGTATTGTCGTGATGTAGCTAACCCTCCGGGTGTAGCTTCTTGGCGTTGTTCACATCGTCGTTGGTGAACTTATATTTGTTGATATCTTTAGCTTGTTGCTTAGAGATCGTACGATATGCTTAGTTTAGTGCCTTATACATGGATGCTTCGGTATGCGGTATTTGATATTTTGTGGCGTGTCCATTTTATACATATATATGTATGTAGTATATTCTCACTCACTAAGCGTTAGCTTGCCCTCTCGTTGTTTACATTTTTATAGATTGCACGGATGCGGTTGTGACAACCCGGAAATTTCCAACCAAATTTAAACTTTAATCTTTATATGTTTCCGACACGATAAGCAATATTTGTTAAGTTAAATTTCAAGAATTTTAAACTATGTTCATACATTCATTCAACCTCGACCAAGTTCCAACGATTCACGAACCATTAAACGAATATGATTATATATGTATATGTGTATATATATTATAACTTGAAACGTAAACAAAATATTAGATTAAATACTTTATATGATTGTATCTGTTTCAAAATGTTTATCAATGGAATTAGAAGATAAGATCAAATGATTGAATTATCAGATATATTGAATTATGATTACAAGTCTCTGTTGAAAGGCCCACGTTGATTTGAGAAATCTTTCCATTTTAACAATATTCGGAAAATGGTAAAGTGATTTAAAAATAAGAACAAATTGTCAATCATTGAGAACTAGACAAAGGATAGTGGAAGATTGAATCTCATAAAGACTCGATTGATCTATTTAGTTTCAAACGTACAAAAACGTTTTCAGTTTAAAAAGAACTTTATTATTAAAACGTATATAACTTTTATAAATATCTAGAACCACTTTTGACAACTCATTACTTAACTAGTATGATAAAGATAACGATATTTATATTTTATTTTATTAAATATATATAATGATTTAAATTAATATTATATATATTTATACGCGTATTATACGTACATAGTTTTATACTTTTACTATGCTTAAACTTTACCTTTAATTTATTTTTACTTTACTTTAACTTTAATAATTCACTTTAATAATTCATACTTTAATAATTCACTTTAATAATTCATACTTTAATAATTCACTTTAATAATTCATACTTTAATAATTCACTTTAATAATTCAAAAATCTATTATAAATAGAATTCAATAGGTTTCATTATTTCATAGAAACTTGAAAATATTTTTCTCTAAACTCTCTCAATCGATTTACATATATATATTTACTCTGTATTATTTCAAGATATTATTAGTATACATAAAATATTACGACGGAGTGCTGTCTGAGTGGTTTCGAAATTGTTTTTCGAGTAGGATAGGATTAAGGAAATTATGGGTTATAGGTATGGAGGTGATTGAGTATGGTGTGACGACCCGGAAATTTCCGACCAAATTTAAACTTAATCTTTATATGATTTCGACACGATAAGCAAAGTCTATAATGTTGAGTCTCGAAAATTTTGAAACTATGTTCATGTATTCAATTACCTTCGACCAGTTTCGACGATTCACGAACAATAAATTGTAAATAGATATGTATGTATGTATATATAAATAATAATTCAAAATATAATTTAAAGTATTATATGTTGTTATTAAAAATTAATAAAATAAAAATAAGATATTATAATAATTATTATTTAAAATATATCTCTATATATAACTAAAGTATATTAAAATAAATATTAAATGATTGTAACACTCGTTTGATGTTTCGATTGATTTTAAGCAAGTTAAATTTAAACTTATATGATTTCACAAATTAACGGTGATCCGAAAATGTGTTATATATATTTTAGGCTTATTAAAATGTATTTAGGAGCTACTAGTTAAATTTTAGTACTTTTTATATTTTACCTGAGATCGGGCACGTACAGTTGGATTAATTGTCATTTAATAAATTTAAAACAATTAATGACCATTTTTTTTTAAAACAATTAATGTGAGAATTCGGGATTTTGTCGAAGACTTTTATCCGCCACTGATTAATAACACAGCACGAAATACCAGTCTGTGAAGTTGATAATAATACAAAGGTAAGACGGCTAGGAAATTACAACACGCTTGATTCTTCTTAAATAATTATATAATTATATTGTTATTATTATATATTATTGTATTGATTATTATTATTATTCTATATATCACATGCTTGATTAACTCACTTATCTTTTTTTCCTCCTTCTGTTATCCAATTCAATCAAACACTCAAAAACATGAATCATAGACCAAGTGGGGTATTATTTGTTTTGTCACTTTTGCTTTCTGTTAAACTAATCTATCGAACCTATCTATTCTATATTTCCATATATATATATACATAAATATATGAGATACTGATTGATTACTATTTGCAAATGGAAATTGTAATCCACTAATGAATTACATATTATATATACATATTCCCCAAACTACAAAGGAAAGAAAAACAGACTGCATACATGTTTATGTTTCTTCAGTTATTTATCGAGCTCCAAGATCACAAAAACCCACAAACCCATTATTAGAACCACCACACCACAATCACCACCAATTACTCCTAGCTCTATTCCCGTTCTTGTTTGTTCGATACACCAACCCATCGACCACTTGTTCTAGTTGTTGTTCAACAAAACCACCATCACTTTCGTGATTCCATTAAAATACCATCACCAACATCATGTGTTAAACTACCCATCGCTATTTAAACACCAACAAACCACCATAACTATCACCAATACATTCGATTATCATTTGATGACCTCTGTTATCTAGCACCACCTCTCGAGCCATACTTGTACTCTCCTTGACTAAATCTTTTAAACTCTCATTGAACAACTTATCACCACCTGCATCCTGGATCGAATACTTTTCTCCAAGACCACAATCAACCTACAACTTATTCCTATTTATATCCAAAAATCACCAAAACATCACCCACTTGATACTCAAAAAATTGCTACTGCAGCTGTTTCTGTTACGGACTGAAAACAACAACATTAAAACATCACTTGTTCAATATTAAGGCTGTTTTCTTAGGTATGCAACAACAACACTAAACCAACCATAGAACCATAATAATCAAACATAACCTGCATAATTCATGTTTATCTATTCGAATTCAAACCAAAATCATCACCAACCGATTGAAAAAAAAAACACTGGAATGATATTTGAAGATCACTAACATCAAGCCCATGGAAACCCACTTGCAAACCCCACCATGAACCCTTGAAAAGTGCTCCTGTTACTCGATACAATTTTTGTATTCCTGTTTGAATCTTTTCGAATACCACAGAGCACTTCTATCACTCGCTACTGCTGCTGTAAGTTACAATTCCTATTAATTCGCTTCTGTTTCTGTTATACTACAATAACTAGATTATTAAAAGACATTAAATACTGAAAATAACTAGAAAGGAAGAAAGTGATAAATATGATTCCCTCTTATGGTTAACAGTCATCAATTTCAACAAATCAAATCAAAAACTACAAAATTAAATTATGGACAAATATATAAACTCATACCTTTAAACTATTTAATTCAAATTGTATCAAGATCAAAACCCTAATTTCACCTATTACCCAATACGTCCGTAAGATGATAATCGAAGGGGTTAGTCGAGTTGTTAATATAATAATGTTTTTGAAATATGCAGCTTTAAACTATAAGATTAATTCCAAATCCAAATAAAATAAACATAATCGGCATACCTGATGATAATGATGAACAATCGATTGAACTAACAGATTTTAGTAAATCAAATTCCTTTTATTATAGGATTAACGGTTAGTATAATTGAAATAAAGTTGTTAAATTGAACAAATTAAGTAAATGGATATTGGAAAAAGATTAATCACGAAGATGTAAAAGAGAAATCTGCAGCTTGCGAATGATGCCTTCGTTCTAATTGATACTGCGTATTCCTTTCTTTTTGACCGACAGAGTTTATACAGATAAAACCCAATTTTTTTTAGTAAAGATAAAATTTTTTGATATTATTATTAATATCATTATTATTAATTAATTATTATTTTGCTAATATTATATTATTAATGATAAGATTAATATTAATTATAAGATTCAAAAGATGTAATGTTATGAAAATGATATAAGAACTATGAATAAGTATATTACAAATAATAATAATTATTATTATTATTAGTAGTAGTATTACTATTATTATTTAAATTATTATTAGTATTATCATTATAAGTAAAATTATCCTTACCATTAAAAATTAACTTTTTATTTAAAATTATAATTTTTATTAAAATTGTTACCATTATTGTTGTTATGATTACTTTAGCATTATATATATAAATATTTTTATCATTATTAATATTATTATTTTAATTATTATTATTAATATTAATATATTGTAACAAATAAATATATTGTATAAAAAAATATACTTATTACCTATACAATAAATAGCATATACAAATATATATTAAACATGTTAACATCAATTACATAAATGTTTTACATATAACAAATTATTGAATTTTAATATAATACTAATCATATACATAAATACATTAATATTAATATAACTATGTGAATAAGTATTAATTATATTAAGTAGATATACATATAACATAAGATATAAAATATAAATAAAATACATATATTTTAATTAGGAGTTAGTAAAAGTTCTACATAACTACAATATTTAATATGTAAATATCACTTAAACTATAGATGAACTTATTTAAATACCATTATATGTGTTAACATATATATATTGGATATAGGTTCGTGAATCCGAGGCAAACCCTGCATTGTTCAGTATCGTCGTATGAATATTTTTACTACAAAATATTATATACGTGAGTTCATTTGATTCCCTTTTACTCTTTACATTTTTGGGACTGAAAAATACATGCGCTGTTTTTATAACTGCTTTATTAAATGCTTTTGAATTACATTTTGAACTGCGAATACATGAAATGCTTTTATAAATGTTTGACGAGATAGACACAAGCAAAACATTCCTCGAATGAATTATTATGCAGACAGAAGTTCTGCGGATTATTATTGAATTATGTGGACATGATAATTGCCACCATTGAATTATGTGGACATGATAATTGCCACGATTGAATTATGTGGACATGATAATTGCCACCATTGAATTATGTGGACATGATAATTGCCACCAGTTGATGTGAATGTTATATATCGTGAGAATGATTTTATACACAGGTTATGTGTATGTTATTTTTGTGCACAAGATATGTGCACGGTTACTATGATTTATGAAAATGGTTTCGTACACGAGAAAGATGTATTGTATTTAAAAGATATCGCATGTACATTACAGGTGGGTATAGGATTCGGGCCCATTTGTACCATGCAGCATTTAAATCTTGTGGTCTATCAAAATGATGAATTTTATTGTTTTATGATAAACTTATGAACTCACCAACCTTTTGGTTGACACTTGAGAGCATGTTTATTCTCAGGTATGAAAGAAACTTTCCGCTATGCATTTGCTCATTTTAAAGGCATTATTTGGAGTCGATCATCGCAATGGGACCAACTGTTGAAGATTTCGTCCAGGTAGATTAGGACGGGTCCTTTCAGTTGGTATCAGAGCAGTGGTCTTAGCGAACCGGGTCTTGCATTAGTGTGTCTAACTGATAGTCGTTAGGATGCATTAGTGAGTCTGGACTTCGACCGTGTCTGCATGTCAAAAGTTTTTCTTATAATTTTGTGTCAAAAATTACCTGCTTATCATTCTTAGTCTAGATACATCTTACTGCATTGATTGCATGAATAGTGTATAGACAAAAAAATTCATATCTTAGCGTATCTGCTAATCTATATCTTAGTGTATCTGTCACTATAAACTTTGCCTGATATATTTCGTAAATTCCTTCGTAATCTACTGGATCTTCTGTACTATACATAGATATTCTATGTAACTAGAATATCATCCGATATCCGAAAATCATTTCATATCAAAAAAAATCCTTTATTCAATCGTACAATGGAACTCACCACTAGTTCAAGTCCCTCGAATTCCGATATGGAGTCCCACTCTAACTCCGAAAGCAACGTCACTAGAATGAATCAATCAATCAGCCATCCCCAATTCATCTGAGGAGTTCGTAGTCTAATTAATCAATGGAGACGAGAAGAAGGCGATCCTTTTCACCATCCAAATTTCCCTCTTGACAATGAACCTGAAACACTCACCGGCGAACCAATCCGAAAAACCATTTTCACCCTCATTACTCGAATATCTCGCCATAATTATATACTATCTCAACTTCAAAACCTTATGCATTCACTCGTTCCGATCGACAATCATCCAGGAATAATAAAAGAAGTCAACGAACTTCGCAACCGAGTTGTAGCCTTGAAAAGTATGGTGCAAAATGTACCAGCTTCAGCAACATCACCAGCACAAATAGTACCACCAACAACAACCTTCACATCCCAAGCCTCAATTTCATAATCTGTCCCACGAACATCAACATCATACGCACCATGGATACCAAGGAGTACCAACAGCAATTAACGCTGAAAATATATATGTATATATATTTTCATAAAGATTGTGATTAAAAATTCTTTCATACAAACTGTTAATGATGAAAATATTTTAACGGGTAGGTAATACCCGAGGAATATTTAAGATTTCACATTAATAAGTTATATTGTACATTCTTCAAATCTGATTCAACGGTCATTTACAATCGTACTTACATTCACTGATATACGAATCCATTCACCACAGAATAACCATTTCCATTCAAATTTCATTTTTGGATTTTGACCTATCAGAATACAACAAGTGGCATAATGAAGAAAACATTTGACGGAATAAAATTTGTTAGAAACAAACAAATTAACTATGGGAAATTTTGTTAAGAATCCACGCTAACAAAATCCTAACTAACTGTAGACAAATCAACTGAGGACTACCAACAGTGGACAATTAAAATGAATTAAAATATTGATTATAACATATGAAACTAAACAATTCTTCAAGTTTGCCACTTGATTTCATCTTAAACCTCATTTGTATCTTGACGATTCCAATCTGCGTTCAAACCTTTCATGATTCTTGAAAACACCTCAATCGAGAGGATGAACCAACCACACTTCATCTATGAAAGAAAAGATCGATGCATATAGTTATGCACCTGAAAACACTCGGAACCTGAGTAAATGTTTAACACGTATCTGTGCTATCTTCTTTGGCATTGTTATTTCCGAAAATAACAACGCAATTTCTTTCCAAATTAGCCAATTTTGTCACAGCTCCAGCAAGTTAACTTCGACTTTTCATTTGAAACAACCTTATTATAACCTTGATATATATGCGTGCTCTTTTATTGTTACCGGGGAACCCTTTTATATTACACCATATTACCGTCAGCGTTTAATCATCTAAAAACACAATTCTCTTAAAATCACCTCGGATCGATAACCAATAATTAAGATATGGTAGCAGTAAATGTAGAGGAATCGGTAATCAGTACTTTGAAAACTCACGGCATATCTACATCGACAGTTATATATATAACATTTATCTTTTAGAATAATGATCTTCCATTCTGAAATTTTGAAAAGCACCCAGCCTACGAATTAATACATTGAACTTTGAAAAAGCTGAATGAAGCAGCAGAAACTGTAGATAATCGTAAACGACCAAAAGTTTGATGATAAAGAAAGGAGTGTTAGGAACACTCGATAGAAAATTGGGTATTGAAAAACAGATTGAGATACCCATGAAGGATACCAAGGACAAATACAAGGACCAAACCCTATATTCAAAGAATCCAGATAATTCTGGATCCGTTGAAATCTTTAGAAAATATCTTGCTCCGAAGTCATGTTAAAATCTTGCGGAAAATCTTTCTCCATCAACCATCGAACTTAGAAATTCCAAAATATCATCATCAATATCTTCGATATTTCTGAGGATATTTTCATAAATATTCTCGTCCGAAATTATATACCTCTTCGTACTTCCTGTGTATCATTATATTGGAAACATTCAAGAGAAAATTTAGTACCGAAAAGCAGATTATGCGAAACTATGAATAAAGCCGTGGACAAATCACAAAGAATGAGTTTGACTTCAAAGAATCTAAATGATTCAATGCCTGCTAAAGTCTTTAGTGAATATCTTGCTCCTTACTCTAAACTCTTGCGGACAATATTCTTCATCATCCTCCGATCTTAGAAATTCCAAGATATCAACGTATCTTTCATTATAAATATCCTCGATATTTCTGAATATATTTTCATAACTAATCTTATCTGAAATCATTAATCTCTTCGTGCTATCAGTGTTACATCATATAGAAACTGTTACTTTCTATATTCTGTAAACTTTCGAGCTTAAATATGAATGTTATTGAAGTAATGTTGGGAACTGATGCATGAATTAGTATAATATAATGACATTTGATCAACGTGATTATATTACAGTAAGTCATGCTGAGTTTCTAATGAAACGAGATGATGGTTCACAGTAAATCATATCATTATCATGTGTCATGTTACATAACTCTTTCATTCTACTTAACCTCTGAAAATATCAAGAAAATATATTCTTGATAGTTCCATCCTCAGGGATTCTGGTAATTTGATAAATCAAATTGTGCTAACACATTCCTTTCTGCTTAGAATACTATAATCATTTGAAACTTCATACTTATGAATTCTGGACCATTACTCGAGGTCGAGAGGAGAATAAAAGGCAAAGAGCTCCAAAATATAAGAGAAAATATAAAGCCCAATAACAACACGGAAATTACAAACCGTGTATATCAATGTTTATCGCAACATAAAGACATGGGAGAATTAAAAACACTATAACCCCAATGGGCGATGTAGAAGAAAAACAGATTCCTCCGGTGGAAGTTGGAAAAGGAGAATGATTGTTGTGATAGTAAGAATAAGGACAAGGATTAGAACGAGATTAAGCATTTTCACCATCTTTTGGATGTATGAACTAAGAAAGAAAGTATAGGAATGGTGAAAACAATGGAATGGATGAGTTTAATTATAATGAAAATATCCGACAGAACAATCTAGGCAGATCATCACATTTAATTAAAGAGATCCTAATTTCCTCATTTACCGAAGAATCAAATCTATTAGATTTCGAAGATTTTCTTTAAATCCCTTGAATCCCGGAATTCAATCAAGACAACGTCAAAAGTTAAGACGCAACTTATTTTCTAAATTCAGCCTGACTACATCAAAAGCTAAGACAAATCGTTACTTCTTTATTTCATTATTTAGTAATAGCTTCATTCGTACTCTTCGAGTAATCGAATTATCTTATTCACATTACTCAATGATGATACAACTCTATTTATCAACTAATATTCATCATGAAAACATTTTTATTGTTAACCATGATGACCACCCTCAAATTTCGGGACGAAATTTCTTTAACGGGTAGGTACTGTGACGACCCGGAAATTTCCGACCAAATTTAAACTTAATCTTTATATGATTTCGACACGATAAGCAAAGTCTATAATGTTGAGTCTCGAAAATTTTGAAACTATGTTCATGTATTCAATTACCTTCGACCAGTTTCGACGATTCACGAACAATAAATTGTAAATAGATATGTATGTATGTATATATATATAAATAATAATTCAAAATATAATTTAAAGTATTATATGTTGTTATTAAAAATTAATAAAATAAAAATAAGATATTATAATAATTATTATTTAAAATATATCTCTATATATAACTAAAGTATATTAAAATAAATATTAAATGATTGTAATACTTGTTTGATGTTTCGATTGATTTTAAGCAAGTTAAATTTAAACTTATATGATTTTACAAATTAACGGTGATCCGAAAATGTGTTATATAAATTTTAGGCTTATTAAAATGTATTTAGGAGCTACTAGTTAAATTTTAGTACTTTTTATATTTTACCTGAGATCGGGCGCGTACAGTTGGATTAATTGTCATTTAATAAATTTAAAACAATTAATGACCATTTTTTTTTAAAACAATTAATGTGAGAATTCGGGATTTTGTCGAAGACTTTTATCCGCCACTGATTAATAACACAGCACGAAATACCAGTCTGTGAAGTTGATAATAATACAAAGGTAAGACGGCTAGGAAATTACAACACGCTTGATTCTTCTTAAATAATTATATAATTATATTGTTATTATTATATATTATTGTATTGATTATTATTATTATTCTATATATCACATGCTTGATTAACTCACTTATCTTTTTTTCCTCCTTCTGTTATCCAATTCAATCAAACACTCAAAAACATGAATCATAGACCAAGTGGGGTATTATTTGTTTTGTCACTTTTGCTTTCTGTTAAACTAATCTATCGAACCTATCTATTCTATATTTCCATATATATATATACATAAATATATGAGATACTGATTGATTACTATTTGCAAATGGAAATTGTAATCCACTAATGAATTACATATTATATATACATATTCCCCAAACTACAAAGGAAAGAAAAACAGACTGCATACATGTTTATGTTTCTTCAGTTATTTATCGAGCTCCAAGATCACAAAAACCCACAAACCCATTATTAGAACCACCACACCACAATCACCACCAATTACTCCTAGCTCTATTCCCGTTCTTGTTTGTTCGATACACCAACCCATCGACCACTTGTTCTAGTTGTTGTTCAACAAAACCACCATCACTTTCGTGATTCCATTAAAATACCATCACCAACATCATGTGTTAAACTACCCATCGCTATTTAAACACCAACAAACCACCATAACTATCACCAATACATTCGATTATCATTTGATGACCTCTGTTATCTAGCACCACCTCTCGAGCCATACTTGTACTCTCCTTGACTAAATCTTTTAAACTCTCATTGAACAACTTATCACCACCTGCATCCTGGATCGAATACTTTTCTCCAAGACCACAATCAACCTACAACTTATTCCTGTTTATATCCAAAAATCACCAAAACATCACCCACTTGATACTCAAAAAATTGCTACTGCAGCTGTTTCTGTTACGGACTGAAAACAACAACATTAAAACATCACTTGTTCAATATTAAGGCTGTTTTCTTAGGTATGCAACAACAACACTAAACCAACCATAGAACCATAATAATCAAACATAACCTGCATAATTCATGTTTATCTATTCGAATTCAAACCAAAATCATCACCAACCGATTGAAAAAAAAAACACTGGAATGATATTTGAAGATCACTAACATCAAGCCCATGGAAACCCACTTGCAAACCCCACCATGAACCCTTGAAAAGTGCTCCTGTTACTTGATACAATTTTTGTATTCCTGTTTGAATCTTTTCGAATACCACA
This sequence comes from Rutidosis leptorrhynchoides, assembly GCF_046630445.1. Classification (NCBI taxonomy): domain Eukaryota; kingdom Viridiplantae; phylum Streptophyta; class Magnoliopsida; order Asterales; family Asteraceae; genus Rutidosis; species Rutidosis leptorrhynchoides. Next base: position 442,450,006 of record NC_092335.1, on the reverse strand, counting down.
GATCACTTCTATCACTCGCTACTGCTGCTGTAAGTTACAATTCCTATTAATTCGCTTCCGTTTCTGTTATACTACAATAACTAGATTATTAAAAGACATTAAATACTGAAACTAACTAGAAAGGAAGAAAGTGATAAATATGATTCCCTTTTATGGTTAACAGTCATCAATTTCAACAAATCAAATCAAAAACTACAAAATTAAATTATGGACAAATATATAAACTCATACCTTTAAACTATTTAATTCAAATTGTATCAAGATCAAAACCCTAATTTCACCTATTACCCAATATGTCCGTAAGATGATAATCGAAGGGGTTAGTCGAGCTGTTAATATAATAATGTTTTTGAAATATGCAGCTTTAAACTATAAGATTAATTCCAAATCCAAATAAAATAAACATAATCAGCATACCTGATGATAATGATGAACAATCGATTGAACTAACAGATTTTAGTAAATCAAATTCCTTTTATTATAGGATTAACGGTTAGTATAATTGAAATAAAGTTGTTGAATTGAACAAATTAAGTAAATGGATATTGGAAAAAGATTAATCACGAAGATGTAAAAGAGAAATCTGCAGCTTGCGAATGATGCCTTCGTTCTAATTGATACTGCGTATTCCTTTCTTTTTGACCGACAGAGTTTATACAGATAAAACCCAATTTTTTTTAGTAAAGATAAAATTTTTTGATATTATTATTAATATCATTATTATTAATTAATTATTATTTTGTTAATATTATATTATTAATGATAAGATTAATATTAATTATAAGATTCAAAAGATGTAATGTTATGAAAATGATATAAGAACTATGAATAAGTATATTACAAATAATAATAATTATTATTATTATTAGTAGTAGTATTACTATTATTATTTAAATTATTATTAGTATTATCATTATAAGTAAAATTATCCTTACCATTAAAAATTAACTTTTTATTTAAAATTATAATTTTTATTAAAATTGTTACCATTATTGTTGTTATGATTACTTTAGCATTATTTATATAAATATTTTTATCATTATTAATATTATTATTTTTATTATTATTATTAATATTAATATATTGTAACAAATAAATATTTTGTATAAAAAAAATATACTTATTACCTATACAATAAATAGCATATACAAATATATATTAAACATGTTAACATCAATTACATAAATGTTTTACATATAACAAATTATTGAATTTTAATATAATACTAATCATATACATAAATACATTAATATTAATATAACTATGTGAATAAGTATTAATTATATTAAGTAGATATACATATAACATAAGATATAAAATATAAATAAAATACATATATTTTAATTAGGAGTTAGTAAAAGTTCTACATAACTACAATATTTAATATGTAAATATCACTTAAACTATAGATGAACTTATTTAAATACCATTATATGTGTTAACATATATATATTGGATATAGGTTCGTGAATCCGAGGCAAACCCTGCATTGTTCAGTATCGTCGTATGAATATTTTTACTACAAAATATTATATACGTGAGTTCATTTGATTCCATTTTACTCTTTACATTTTTGGGACTGAGAATACATGCGATGTTTTTATAACTGCTTTATTAAATGCTTTTGAATTACATTTTGAACTGTGAATACATGAAATGCTTTTATAAATGTTTGACGAGATAGACACAAGCAAAACATTCCTTGAATGAATTATTATGCAGACAGAAGTTCTGCGGATTATTATTGAATTATGTGGACATGATAATTGCCACCATTGAATTATGTGGACATGATAATTGCCACGATTGAATTATGTGGACATGATAATTGCCACCATTGAATTATGTGGACATGATAATTGCCACCAGTTGATGTGAATGTTATATATCGTGAGAATGATTTTATACACAGGTTATGTGTATGTTATTTTTGCGCACAAGATATGTGCACGGTTACTATGATTTATGAAAATGGTTTTGTACACAAGAAAGATGTATTGTATTTAAAAGATATCGCATGTACATTACAGGTGGGTATAGGATTCGGGCCCATTTGTACCATGCAGCATTTAAATCTTGTGGTCTATCAAAATGATGAATTTTATTGTTTTATGATAAACTTATGAACTCACCAACCTTTTGGTTGACACTTGAGAGCAAGTTTATTCTCAGGTATGAAAGAAACTTTCCGCTGTGCATTTGCTCATTTTAAAGGCATTATTTGGAGTCGATCATCGCAATGGGACCAACTGTTGAAGATTTCGTCCAGGTGGATTAGGACGGTCCTTTCATATGGTTCATGAGTATGCTCGTGAGGTCAATATAGTGTTTATCATTTCCGTTGCGTCTACGTACCTTTCCCACAATATTGAATCTCAATATTGATACGTGAGTACTCATAATTTAACTTTTACATACTAATAGTGTATCCCTGACTAGTGCTCGAGTACTTAGGATTATGCATGCTTGTACTTTTGATATTGCCCTTAGACAGGTTAGGTTGAATCTTGAATTAGCTACACTTGCAGTTGAGATAAGGTATAAGATATGCATGTCCTTGGAAAGCTAGCGAAAAATTAAGAACTTTTCCTTTAGATATCGAATGGTTTCGATGAACGGATTAGAAGTTATAATCAATTGAATTCTCGATATTTTTATTAAAAATGATTATTATTATCGTCGTTTTTATCGTCGTTCTAGTTTTATCTTATTATTATGATTATTATTATCTTTATCAATAAAAGGGATTTATCATTAAAAATTATTATTTTTTTTTATTATTACTATCGTTATTATCGTTAAAGTTATAATTAGTATTATTATTATTATCCAATAATAATAATAATAATAATAATAATTATTATTATTATTATTATTATTATTATTATTATTATTATTATTATTATTATTATTATTATTATTATTATTATTATTATTATTATTATTAGTATTATTATTATTATTATCATTATTGATATATATATCATTATTTAAAAATGATTATTGTTATTGTTATTATTATTATTACTATATTATCATTAAGATAATTATTAGTATTATCGTTAATAATGTTATAGTAACTATCATTATTAATATTATTGTAATTAAAACAAATATTTGTAACACCTAATTATTTTGATTACTATTATTATCATTATTATGAACACGATATAAAAGACGATTAAAAGCTATTAAACGAAACGATTAGGAAATAATGAGTAAGAGTATCATGATGAAATTAAAATATTATAAGATATTGATTTAGATAAAATTATCGTTCTTATTATTTTTATCATTACTATTATTATTAAAAGTATCGTTAGTATTAAAACTATCATTTTAACAAAAATTATCATTTTAATAGAAATGTCATTGTTACTATAAAATATCATTATTATTATTATTTTAAATAGAATTATTATTTTAAAGATAATATTAAAAATTATCGTAAATATTAAAGTTATCATAATTAGAATTATCGTTTTATCATAATGTCATCTTAGTAATTATAAATATTGATATTTTTATAATAATAATTATTATTACAAAATAATACAACTTTTACTTACTATCATTATAGATATTATTTTATCAAATAAATATGTGATACAAACATATTTTACTACGTGTAATAACTTACTTTAATAATACCTATCATATTATCTTTATGATATTAAATGAACCCTATAAATTTTATTACTTAATATATATAAAAGTATATTTTATTATATAAATTTAATATAAAATTTTATTTATTAATAAATAAATTATATTATTTACTCTAATAAATCTTTTAAAAAATATTTAAAAATATAAAACGACGATATTTAAACTATATATTAATCATGTATAGATTTTTGGAAATTATTTTGAGTCAAATTTACTTTTGTTGACTTTTGCATATTAGTCTCGAGCATTAGGATTGTGGTACACTATGACTTGACTTAATTTGTTAGACAAATATTGACCAACACATAAATATATATAATTAATTTAGGTTCGTGAATCCGAGGCCAACCTTGCACTTGTTCAATGACGTTATATGTATTTTTACTACGAAATACAGTATGGTGAGTTTCATTTACCTTTTTACCCTTTATATTTTTGGGACTGAGAATACATGCGCTTTTATAAATGTTTGACGAAATAGACACAAGTAATTGAAACTACATTTTATGGTTGAATTATCGAAATCGAATATGCCCCTTTTTATTAAAGTCTGGTAATTTAAGAATTAGGGAACAGACACCCTAATTGACGCGAATCGTAAAGATAGATCTATTGGGCCTAACAAACCCCATCCAAAGTACCGGATGCTTTAGTACTTCGAAATTTATATCATGTCCGAAGGAGGATCCCGGAATGATAGGGGATATTCTTATATGTATCTAGTTAATGTCGGTTACCAGGTGTTCACCATATGAATGATTATTTTTTTCTCTATGCATGGGACGTATATTTATGAGAACTGGAAATAAAATTCTTGTGGTCTATTAAAATGATGGAAATAAATGATTATGATAAACTAATGAACTCACCAACCTTTTGGTTGACACTTTAAAGCATGTTTATTCTCAGGTGTTAAAGAAATCTTCCGCTGTGCATTTGCTCATTTTAAAGATATTACTTGGAGTGTTTCATAGCATATTTCGAAGAACGTTGCATTCGAATCATTGAGTTCATCAAAGATTATTATTAAATCAATTTATAGTTAGATAGTGGATATTATGAAATGGTATGCATGCCTGTCAATTTTCGATGTAAAGAAAGTTTGTCTTTTAAAAACAAATGCAATGTTTGTAAAATGTATCATATAGAGGTTAAATACCTCGCAATGTAATCAACTATTGTGAATCGTTTATAATGTATATGAACGGGTCCTTTCAGCGGTGGCTCGGGTAAGCGTGGGGACTAGTGGACTTGCGTAGTTTGCTTTAGACTTGCTTTTGGATTTTGATTAGGATTGGGTAGCGTGTCCCCAATCCCATGCTCGGTCTATGTTTTTGTATAAACTAATGGGTCGAAATAGTCACTTGTGATATTTTGGGTCGATGTGGGCCCGGTGTCATAAAACTCGGTTTTTATTGTGAAAAACTCTTAGTTTAAACTATTGTAATATATTGTGAAAGTGTTTTGGTTTAAAAGTGTCGGGAAGCGGTTTTTTCGCCCGCGTGTGTTTGTAAACTGATCAGAATGTTTTAGTACATCTGGACGCCGTCCCAGATGGCTGGACGCCGTCCCAGTATTAAGTGCTGGATGCCGTCCAAGCTTTTGGACGCCGTCCAGATCAACTGTTCCAGAAATTTTTTTTTTGTGGCACGTTTTTGGATGGTTAACGGGTTGGGTTGTTACAAATGGTATTAGAGCATGGTCTAAGGGATTTAGGCGACTTGAGATAGGTGCCTAGACTTAGACTTTTGTGTGTGCTTATTTGTTGCGGGACTTGTAGGTGAACTGGTCAGAATAGGTTATAGTTAGTGCCTTGTTGTAGGTGGACTAACGTCGATATTGGTAATGCGGGTATTATTAATATATTAATTGTGTTGTGATAATAATTCTCGCGTATGTGTATATCGCGTAGAATTTTGTTTGTGTTTGTTTATATCATCGAGCGAGGCGGTCGTTGTACTAACGAGTTGATACGGCGTGTGTGCGTAATAAGGACTTGCAAACCTTATTACGGGTGCAAATCGTGTCAAACAAGTGATGTACGACGAGTGTTTAGCAAGATGAGGCGGTGTTGTGCGTGTGATTTTATACGTTCGTGGACTAATCGTTTTGCATCCTTTAGAATGACGACGCGAAACGAGATCGAAACGAATGACGAGGAGTTTAACTCTAGAGTTGCGGCCGCCGTTGCGGAGCAAATGAGTGCGTTTCGAGAAGAAATGGATAGGAAGTATTCCAAATTTCGGAGTGGTAGTGAAATGGAGCGTTGTCATAAGAGCTTCATGAGGACTAAACCCCCGATGTATGACGGGAAACCGTATCCTTTGGTAAGCACAACTTGGATCTCGGATGTCGAAGGGTGTTTTTATACTATTGAATGCCCTCCTGAGAAGAAGACGAGACTCGCTACTAGTTTGTTGCGGGGTAGGGCAAAGGATTGGTTAGATGATAAGATTGATCTTGTCGGTGGTGAATCGTTTATGGAGTTATCATGGGACGGGTTTAAGAAGGAATTCTTTGAGGAGTTCCGGACTTCAGCCGATTTGTCGGAAATGCGTAATGAGTTGCGAAATTTGCAACAGGGTTCTATGGATTTGAATACTCTCAAGACAACCTTTATGGCGAAGGCTCGTTTTTGCCCTGAGTATTTGGGGAATGATCGATTGTTGATGGGGGATTTCTATCGGACCTTGAATGATGACTTGAAGAGTAGAATTAGCCGGGGTCAAGAGAAATCGTTTGTGGAATTATTTGACTTGGCTAGAGGTTTCGAGTTGTATTAACGATCGAAAAGGTGTGAACCTTCAAGTGAGAGAAAGGTTGTTTCGTATGGTGCTCCAAGTAAGAGGACTAAGGGTCCGAGAGTGAGCACGGGTGGTACGCGGACGAGTATGTTAGATTCTAGTACGTCTAGATGTTACAATTGTGGCGTGAGGGGTCACAAGTCTTGGGAATGTTCGGTGCCAAAGGGTGATGGCATGGTGTGTTTCAATTGTCAAGAGGAAGGACATCGTAAGTCGGAATGTCCCAAGTTAGCGGGGACGGGTGCGGCAAGGAGACGTTAAGGTACGTTTCATTTTAAATAAATATGTCCTTTGATTATTTATTATGCGCCGTTGAGTTTGAGTTTATTAAATGCATTGTGTTGTGCATGTTGTTGTTATGGGTGACATTCCTAATGGAAGTACCCTATGGTGACATTTGATTGTCGGGCGAAGGGCGTAAGACTTGGTGCAACCAAGCATTCCTTAGTATTTGGGAAATGTTTCTACCAAGCCATGGAAATGGGTTTTGGTGTTCGATTGTTAATCGCGTGTTCGCTTGTATGTTGGATTGATGAACCATGAGGTTCGACGGGTAGGATGAAACCCTTGAAATCGAATGTTTTGGATCTCTATGTACGTTGGTAAAGGAGTCTACGTGACGCGACATTAGGTGCCTCTTTTATACCTACTAACGTGGTGTTCGACTCCGATTAGGTTGTGGTTACATTGTACTTAGGGTACCGAAGTGAAACCCTTAGGTACATGAGTGACAAGGTGGAAGTTGACAAACTAAAGCAATTTGATGATTGCGAGGGATTTGGGTTGTGTAATTGGTGGTACACTTTTCGTTCGAAGTGTTTAAGGATAGGTTAAGATCCTTGGTATGCTCAAGGTTGGAGCAAGAGATGGTGGTGGGTTGTGTGAACCCAATTGTTGGTAAATTCTACCTTTGGTAGCATTGTACGGTTGTACGAGGTGCGGATATGGAACGTAGTTCCAAGTGGGGGAGTTACACTTCCGCCCGAGGAAGTTTTAGTGTGAGATTTCGGATGATGCTTTTGGTAGATCCGGAAAATGTTGTCGAGACCTAGTTTTGGTCAATTTGGGGTAGAGTACAATTTCGGATAAATTGTACTTATGGTTTGGATTTGAATTACCACCGAGGTGGTAATGCGGTAAATCTCGATTGAGAGATAATGGACGTGTTTAGCGAGCAAGGTGAAATCCTTCGATTAAGGGAGGTGTGTGTCAGATTCTCTTCTAGAGAATCAATGTTTTTGTGCCTATGTTTGATATAGGTGGTTCTTGCTCGATTGTGTGGATGGTTAGTGGTATCCGTTAGGGTTCACTATAGTGTAGCAAAGCGCGATGTTACGCTACTCGTTGTTCGAGGCCAAAAGGGCGTTGATTGGTGAAGCATGACCTTTAGGGTCCGCTGACTTCATCATGGTTGTTGATTGGTGGAGCATGACCTTTAGGGTCCGCTGACTTCATCATGGGAGTACGTGATTGGTGGAGCATGACTTTCGGGGTCCGCTGACTTCATCAGGAGCGTGGTGTTATATCGGTAGAGCATGACCGTTGACGGGGTTCGCTGACTTCATCCGGTGTTGAGATTGGTGGAGCATGACCTTCGGGGTCCGCTGACTTCATCATGGTAGTGGATCGCGTGTGGTTTCGGATTCACGATGACGCGTGTGGTTTCGGTCATCTTATTGTGGAAGTGAGTCGCGTGTAGTTCGGATTCACAAATGACTCGTGTGGTTTCGGTCATTGTATTGAGGAGTGAGTCTCGTGTAGTTCGAATTCACAAATGACTCTTGTAGTTCGATCATTCCTCCGGGATAGTGACTCTCGTGTAGTTCGGATTCACTAAGGCACGTGTAGTTCGGCCAATCCCGATTGTTGTTGTGGTGAAGGTAGTGAGTCGCGTGTAGTTCGGATTCACTAAGGCGCGTGTATTTTCGGCCAGCCTTCGGGTTGTGTGATCTGTCGGTTGTTTTATACACCGACGGTGGGGTCGTAAGGACCATGTTATGTGAACTATCGGTTGTTTTTATATGCCGATGGTGGGGTCGCGAGGACCATATGGTATGATTAGTGATGCGATAGCCGTGTTTCGCTCACATGATGTTACGGGTGTGACGATAGTTGATTTTGTACACCTTGAGATTTGCGTTTCCATAGTCGTTTTGGGCGTTATCGGTCTTAACCGGTTGTTATGATGTTACGGTAGTTGCGTATTGGGCACTACAAGGGATGTTTAGTGATTGGTGTTATCCGTCATGATTCGTTTGGTTCGGTCTTCATCGTTTCGGATTGTTGACCTTAGGTTGAGACTTGGATGCTTTTAGCGTTGTACTCGGTAAGGGTACGCTAAGGGATTGATATCTCGGTACGAGATTGGATGAGTTTCCCCGATGATAAGGAATGAGCATGGTTTTAGTGCTCGGGTAGTGGGTTTGATAAATCTCGGGAGACGATTTTAGTTGTTAAAGGTGATTCCTTGGGAAGAGTTGACTAGGAAAGTCGGATTTGGACTTATGTTGAGGACCGTGGAGTGTGATCCGTTTGGTTAAGTAACAAGGATCACGAGGACGTGATCGATTCTAAGTGGGGGAGAGTTGTAAGACCCTAATCCTGTTTCTGACTTTTTAGTTATTCGGGACGCCGTCCAGGATGGCGGGACGCCGTCCAATTGTAAAAGGCTGGACGCAGTCCCGTTTGTCTGTCGAGCCAGCTGTTTTAATTATTTTAAAAGGGGTAAAATGGTAAAATCACTTAGGTGCCGGTTTGGAGCCTTCAAGGCTGGTTCCTTGGCCATTTTGGATCATAATACACACACACAAACACACTCCTCAAACCCTAGTGTGAGAAACTCACTTTTAGTGAGAGAGAGCTTGGTTTAGAAGGAAAGGAGTCGGATTCTCGCGAAAGCTCGGGTTCTAAAGTTGTTCTTCTCGTTCACGGCTACGTTGTGGTGGTATTGGTAAGCTCAAACTCCGAATTTCATTGCTTAGATTTGATATTCAATTTAGGGTTTTGAGCTAGTTTGTTGAGAAACCCTTTTAGATGATGAAATGGGTTTATGGTGACTTGTTATTCTTGTCACTTGGCGGGTTTTGGGTCGGTTGACGATTTGGCCTTGATTAGGGTTTGATCTTGAGTTTAATCACTAGGATTAGTGATTTTGGAAGTGTTGGAACCCTTTTGGGTGAGTTTGGTTAACTAATTTTGAAATGGGTCAAAATTAGGGTTTTGGTGCCAAAATGGGTATGACACGTGTTTAACACTTGTGTTCGGGTTTAATTGGTGTGTTAGGACCATTTTCACGTGTATTAGTGATTGTTGGTTAATTTGGGCGCGGTTTGTGCTTGGAAGTGCAAATGGGTCGAATGGGTTGGTTTGTAAGTCAACCCTAATTGTGTTGTTTGTATTGTGATAATGGAATAGGTACGTTCCATTGACGAGTTGCGGATTATTTGGAAGCATTCATCAAGGCGACAAGGTGAGTGTTAATATCCTATATGCATATGTATGTGTAGGATGGGTGCGGGTCGGGTGAAGTGGTTCTCGGTTATAGAGCTCACTTCACGTATAGGTGGATTTGATGGACTTGCGTTTAGGTCTAATTGGCACGGTTGTGCGTTTTGGTTGACCACCTTTGGCGAGGTACACGTTTTGTGTGTACGTTATCACACGTGTTTGTGATGTGGAGTATATAACCCCAATGGCGAAGGGTTGATATTGTTGTGATGTAGATAACCCCGATGTGGTGGATTTTATAATCCCGTGACCGTGGGTTTTGAATTGGAGAAGTGGATCTCGTGTAGTTCGGATTCACGATGACGCATGTAGTTCGGTCATCTTATTGGAAATGAATCTCGTGTAGTTCGGATTCATGGTGACTCGTGTAGTTCGGTCATCTTATTGAGGTAGTAATCTCGTGTGATTTCGGATTACTAAGGCTCGTGTAGTTCGTCAAACCTCGATGTTGTGAAGATAGTAATCTCGTGTGGTTTCGGATTACTAAGGCTCGTGTAGTTCGGCCAATCTTCATTGTTGTATTTGGTTCTCGGTTTTGGGTTAAGGGGTTAACCTTGGTCGTTTATATTGTTGTATATATTTATATTGTTGTATTGTCGTGATGTAGCTAACCCTCCGGGTGTAGCTTCTTGGCGTTGTTCACATCGTCGTTGGTGAACTTATATTTGTTGATATCTTTAGCTTGTTGCTTAGAGATTGTACGGTATGCTTAGTTTAGTGCCTTATACATGGATGCTTCGGTATGCGGTATTTGATATTTTGTGGTGTGCCCATTTTATACATATATATATGTATGTAGTATATTCTCACTCACTAAGCGTTAGCTTACCCTCTCGTTGTTTACATTTTTATAGATTGCACGGATGCGGTGGCTCGGGTAAGCGCGGGGACTAGTGGACTTGCGTAGTTTGCTTTAGACTTGCTTTTGGATTTTGATTAGGATTGGGTAGCGTGTCCCCAATCCCATGCTCGGTCTATGTTTTTGTATAAACTAATGGGTCGAAATAGTCACTTGTGGTATTTTGGGTCGATGTGGGCCCGTTGTCGTAAAACTCGGTTTTTATTGTGAAAAACTCTTAGTTTAAACTATTGTAATATATTGTGAAAGTGTTTTGGTTTAAAAGTGTCGGGAAGCGGGTTTTTCGCCAGCGTGTGTTTGTAAACTGATCAGAATGTTTTAGTACATCTGGACACCGTCCCAGATGGCTGGACGCCATCCCAGTATTAAGTGTTGGACGCCGTCCAAGCTTTTGGACGCCGTCCAGATCAACTGTTCCAGAATATTTTTTTTTTTTGGCACGTTTTCGGATGGTTAACGGGTTGGGTTGTTACAATATATATACTAGCGTTTATCTTACTTTTCAAACATTCTAATTGCACAACAATATCAATCGAATCGATAAGTAAATATTGTTCACTTAATTAATTTGAAAGTATATACATATATACATCAACACGTTTTAAATATACGTCGCAAGTTATTTATATATTTAGTAACCAATATTCCAACTTACGTTATTTAAACAAATACATTTGTAAATAACAAGTTCTATTATATCGGAAAATGTTTTCGCACGTTTGAAAGTAGATCAATCAAGTATTATGAAATTCAATTCTCCACTAACTTTTGTCTTACTCTCGATAGGTGACACTTTGTTCTCATTTATAAATCACTTTACCATTTATTCTGAATGCCGTTAAAAAGGACAGATTTCTCAAATCAAAGTGGACCTCATAACAGAGACTCGTAATCATATTTCAATGTATCTAATAATTCAATCATATGATATTCTCTTTTAATTCCGTCAATAACTATATTGAATAAATATCGGAACAAACACGTTTATATAAAGTATACTATATCTAATACTTTGTTAACGTTTTTAATTAATAAGTATATATTATATACACATAAATGTTCGTGAATCGTTGGGCATAGTCAAAGTGTAATTGATTACATGAATATAGATTTCAAAATTTTCGAGACTCAACATTACAGATTTTGCTTATCGTGTCGGAAATATATAAAGATTGAAGTTTAAATTTGGTCGAAAATTCCCGGGTCATCACAACTTTTTTTGCCATGCAAACTTTCTAGTGGCAGAGCCTCCTTTGTTTGAAGGTTTTAAATGGTTAAACTCCCCTAGCTTATGGCGTTCAATGATAATCTTCTTCAGTTCCCGACAGTAATCGACGTCATGTCCCTTATCCTCATAAAAAAATGCAGTATTGGCTTTCGTCTACCGCGAAGTGTGTCTTCATGGGTTTGGGTGGTGGGAAATCTCTACTGACTTCTTCCGTCGCCAAGATCTCCTTGGGCATTTTGGACAAAGATTTAATGAGGGATTCCTCCTCTGCAGACAACCTCTTGGTGCCGTATTTCTCATAAGGGTGATGGTTACGGCTATCGAATTTATATCCGGGATGACTTCTGCTGCTGCCTCCGCTATTCCCTTTGTACCGTCCTCCAAAATGCTGGTAGCGGCTGTTACCCTTGTCATCCTTGTCATCCCTGCCGCCAGACTTATGATCCGCAACGAAAGCGTCAGCAAACTCTTCGGAACGTATGTAGTCACGTACCATCCTGACGGCATCCACAAAAGTTTTCGGTAACTTCTGTCTCATGGACTTAACTAACAACAAGTGTCTGATTTGGCATACTCCCATGATGTAAGCGGAGATCTGCTGTGACTCCGGTAAATCAGGTATCTTTTGACATTCCGACGTAAACCTGTTAGTGAAGTTTGACAACAATTTACGTGGTCTCTGTTTTATCCCATGCGCGTCCAAATGCGTTAACTCTGTCTTCCTAAAGTACTGAAAACGTTGGATGAACTTTGTTCTTAGATCAGCAAAACTGGAAATGCTTAGCGGAGGTAGCTTAGTGAACCATTCCCGAGCGCTAGATTTGAGTTGTTTTGGGAACATATGACACGCCGTAGCGTTGTCCCAGGGTTAGGTCTTAATTTCATGCTCAAACTTTTGAATAAAATCTTCTGGGTCGTTGCTCCCGTCATACATGCCCAACATGAGGGGCGTCGTGAGGACAGCAGGCAAAAGATGGGTTGCAATTTCCCTGGTGAATTTCTCCAACGTCGCAGAAGGCTCAAGTGGTTTCTTCACCTTGTCTACGCCCATCATGGCATACCAATTGTCTAACATTCCATCCGCCACGCCAGGCTGCTCGATTTATGCAGTCATGGATGGCGGAGCGCCTAAGATGAGGGTTTGAATCAACTCTTGACGTGCCTCCTCTTTTGTCTTGACATGCTGTTTGACAAATTCAGACGTGGTTCACATCGATTCATGGTGGGGTGTCTTTGACGCCCTCGTCTGCTTATCGCCCCCTGCCGCAAGCATGAGCAAGATGAATCCTCCTTTTTCCAAGAAACAGATGGCCTCCTCGCCATTGATTGTTTTCAAACTGGAACTAACGATTTCGGGCTGGTTGGGGCTGAAACGTTGGGTTCAGTGTTAGTGTTATCTTCAAAGTCGAGCCTAGTTCGACGAATGTTCTCGTTCGGGGTCACATAATCACTTTCGACATTGGGTCTCAAAGGATCATATTGTTCCCCAGTGCTTGAAAATGGTGGTAACTCCGAACCTCCTGACATTTTGCAAAGATTGATGTTCTCGTGGGTTCCACGGATGGCGCCAAATGATCAAACCAAAATTTTCTGGTTTGAGTGCAAGTAAGTAAAAGAATGGACTAACCTCTGGAAGTGGTTCCTTCGGTTAGGTGGGATATGAAGAGTGTGGTGTTGTTTGTCTTTTGCCGAGCCTCCAAGGTAGGGATGAAAAGAAGATTAGAGTGTGTGTGGATTGATTAGCCTTCAAATGATGCTTAAAGCCATTATTTATAGGTAGATAATCGGCGGTTATGCACAATAACCACTATAATAATGCCCACTCTTAATAACTGCCATTAGAACCTTCTAATCATGCCTACATCCTACTTCACGTTCTCGATTTGTAGGACTTTGATCCAACTCAGCAATACAAAGTCAACCCCGTTAGAACATCACGCGACCAGACACGTGACGTTTACTTGAATATGCTGTTAAGCTCGACCAGGGATTAAATATAAGTTGGGCGTGACGCTTCACGTGACGCAGCGTGACGTGACGTACGTCATTATTAACCATCATATATATAGTTAGGTTTCCTCCTTACAAACTACACGGGAAGCTTCTTTCTTAAACATAGTCATCTAAACGGGCTGACATTTTCTTCTCTCTAATGGGCTTGATTAGTTTAGTGGGTTGGGCTATGTAACTATTCTTGTTGTCATCACTGTTGGAAGTCGTATCATTTTATCTTTTTTTACTTTCTAATTTTATAGTCTTTTAAATTATTAATTATTAATATTAATATAATTATACTTAAAAATGTTATTTGAATTAATGAAAACATCTTTTTCTGAAGAAAGGTTATAGATTTTGACAAATCTAAACAAACTTTCAACACATTACATATAGAAAATACTTTCTACAAATGTCCAGATTTATTAAATTTTAGCCAAGACGATAACTCATTCATTGTATTATTCCAATCATGACTTCGTGTAACCCGTGGCTAATTGGATTGAAATACCTCATTAGGAAAGTGTTCACACGATTTAAGGAACAATTCGGTGATCTTATTCTCGGCCCTACTCCATTTTTATAACATGTTTTGGGAGGAATTTTGATGAAGGGCTGACATGACCATTGATGTTGCAATGTGTTCCGGAAAGAAGTTTAATAATGATTGAGAGTGGTCTAAGCAGTATTACTTTTGTAAGACGTTTGTTTTCTCTTTTTAACACCAGTTTGGGATCACCCAAAGGGATTAAACTATCCATGCGTTCATCTCCCGCAGTTGCATAACCCGTCCCCAACTGCTACCCAAGAAGAAACCCGGCTCAATCCGAGGGTTTACGTGTATTAAAAATGCCATTGTGTTACCATGACTTCATTGAATGTAACAATGTAACATCTCAATTTAGCCTGAAGAGTAAAATGACGTACATATAAAAGTAAGTTACAACACACGATTTGAGTACTACGGAGTATTAAATATATACTTGGCATAATGAAGTCCACAAGCTTTAAAATGCTTTTTGTGGTCCGAGTTGCTCTAAGAGCGTTGTATGAGCTACAATCTACATTGTAATAATCAATCCATCGGTCGATTTTAATGATGATTTTAGGTTATGCCATTTTGATTTGGATGCCAATTGTGTGAATTGATAGAAGTACCAGTTTACCAATTGCTTTTAGACAGAGCTAAACTTATGAACTGATAGTATATTTTTCTTTGTTTTGTGGTACTCCTAACAGTCCAAACATAGTTTCTTAAGACAATCATTCTTTAATTTGCGGCGATCTTTAGCGGCAATATATCACCACAACTAGTGACATAATTGCATGTCATTTTTTTTCCCTATAAATACTAGTGACTCATATAGAAATGAGGACATTTTTAAAAAGAAAACGTCATCAACTAGATTACAAAATAGAACGGGAGACGTGACGGGGCTCGAACCTGTAGTGACCCGAACTTTTCCATTATTATATATTATATAAGATTAATATTTACATGAATAAATGTTTCCAACATGTTAAGCAATTAAACTTGTTAAGACTTGATTAATTGAAATGAGTTTATATAGACAATTGACCACCCAGTTTGCCTGATGATTCACGAACGTCATAACTTTAGATAATTATATAATCGTTTTATTATTTTTTTTATGATTTAAGTTTTTATTTTATATATCTATATAAGAAGAAATACAATAAAATCAAAGATGTACAAGTAAAACACTATTTGCTACAGTAAAATACTATTTGCTACAGTAACACTATTTACTCGTATTCAATCCGTATTCGTACTCGTACAATACTCAGCTTCTATATGTATATACTATTGGTATATACACTTCAATGATCAGCTCTTAGCAGCCTTAAATGATTAACCAACATGTGGGAACCATTACTTGTCTTCAAGTATGAATTATTACACAAAATAACAAAATGAGGAGCCTTTGTTTCCATGATAAAATCACGCCACCACCACCATCATTTACTACATCATTTCCATTCTATAATTTCACATACAAATCCTCTCTAATTACCTACTCCAAGAACACTTGAAAGATCAGGAACATCCAAATTATCTCAGTAATTTTTTTCTTTCTAATTCAAGGTAATACTCATATTCAAACTTTGATTCAATTTCTATAACTATAACAATCTTAATTCAAGTAGTAATCTTACTTGAACTTGTTTTCATGTCATGATTCTACTTCAAGAACTTTCAAGCCATCAAAGATCCTTTGAAGCTCAAGTTAATTTCTCATCATTTCCAGTAGGTTTACCTACTATACTTGAGGTAGTGATGATGTTCATAACATCATTCGATTCATATATATATATATATATATATATAACTATCTTATTCGAAGATTTAAACTTGTAATCACTAGAACCTAGTTTAGTTAATTCTAAACTTGTTCGCAAACCAAGTTAATCCTTCTAACTTAACTTTTAAAATCAACTAAACACATGTTCTATATCTATATGATATGCTAACTTAATGATCTAAAACCTGGAAACACGAAGAACACCGTAAAGCCAGACATAAGCCGTCGTAGTGAAACCGGGGGCTATTTTGGGTTAGATAATTAAAAACTATGATAAACTTTGATTTAAAAATTGTTCTTCTGGGAAAATGATTTTTCTTATGAACATGAAACTATATCCAAAAATCATGGTTAAACTCAAGGTGGAAGTATGTTTTTCAAAATGGTCATCAAGATGTCGTTCTTTCGACGGAAATGACTACCTCTTACAAAAACGACTTGTAACCTGTATTTCTGACTATAAACTTATAATTTTTTTGTTTAGTTTCATAAATTTCAGTTCATTATGAAACCATAGCAACTTGATTCACTCAAAACGGATTTAAAACGAAGAAGTTATGGGTAAAATAAAATTGGATATTTTTGCTTATTTTAGCTACGTGAAACTTTGTAACAAACCTATACTAACCATAACTTAACTAACTTATATTGTATTATACATGTATTCTAATATATATTATGTAATCTTGATAGACCATAGACACGTATACAATGTTTTAACATATCATGTCGACGTCATCTATATATATTATTTGGAACAACCATAGACACTCTATATGCGGTAATGTTCGAGTTAGCTGTACAGGGTTGAGGTTGATTCCAAAATAATATATATACCTTGAGTTGTGATCGAGTCTGAGACTTGTATACACTAGATCGTGGATTGATTCGAGATAATATATATCGATTTATATCTGTACTATTAACTGTGAACTACTAATTGTGGACTACTAACGTTTGACTGCTAATTTAACAACTTAAAACGTCAACACGTAATAAAAATATTGTGAATATATTTATATCATATTTTGATATATATATATATATATATATATATATATATATATATATATATATATATATATATATATATATATATATATATATATATATATATATATATATATATATATTTGTTATAGGTTAGTGAATCAACCCGTGGCCAAGTTTAAATCTCGACGAATTGAAAATCTGTGAAAGTGAGTTATAGTCCCATTTTTACTATCTAATATTTTTGAGATGGGAATACATGCAGCTTTTTAAATATTTTACAAAATAGACACAAGTACTCGAAACTACATTCTATGGTTGGATTATTAAACCGAATATCACCCCTTTTAGCTTGGTAACCTAAGAATTAGGCACACGAGAGGTTCTGTTCCTAATTGATACGAATCCTAAAGATAGATCTATTGGGCCTAACAACCCCCATTCAGGTTATGGATGGCTTTATTACTTCGAGATTATTATTATACAGACGAGAGGTTCTGTTTGGGGATATTCTATGCATTAAAGTTAATGTCGGTTACCAGGTGTTCAAGTCATATGAATGATTTTATCTTTATGCAGACGAGAGGTTCTACTTATAAATATGAAAATCTTGTGGTCTATTATTACAATTTGATTTATATATATATATATATATATATATATATATATATATATATATATATATATATATATATATATATATATATATATATATATATATATATATATATATATATATATATATATATATATATATATATATATATATATAGGCTAAACCTATAACTCACCAACATTTTTGTTGATATTTTAAGCATGTTTATTCTCAGGTGATTATTAAGAGCTTCTGTTGTTGCATGCTAGTTAAAGACAAGATTTGGAGTCAGCATGCTTGTATAATATTGTTTAAAAACTGCATTCAGAAAATAAATTGTTGTATAATATTATTGTAATCCATTATGTAACGGACGTGTGAAAAAGTGTATTTTAGATTATCATCACTTGATAATCTTTGTTATGTCTAATAAACCTTTATCGATAAAATAAAGGTTATGGTTTGTTTTAAAACCGAATGCAGTCTTTGAAAAACGTCTCATATAGAGGTCAAAACCTCGCAACGAAACCAATTAATATGAAACGTTTATAATTAATATGAATGGGACATTTCAGTTGGTATCAGAGCGTTGGTCTTAGAGAACCAGAGTTTTGCATTAGTGTGTCTAACCGAGTTTGTTTGGATGTATTAGTGAGTCTGGACTTCGACCGTGTTTTTCTTTAAAAACGATTGCTTAACACGTTTGTTGGAAACTATATATTGTTAACATGTAATTATTATGTGATATATTAATCTCTTAACATGCTTGCTATTGTGTGATAGATGTCTACCTCTAGTACAAATCCCATCGACTCACCCAATAATAATGAAGAGTCGGATGTATTTTGGGAAGATTCACAAATTCTGGAAGAAGAGGAACCGGAAGAAGAGGAACCGGAAGAAAAGGAACCGGAAGAAGAAGAGGTTCCGGAGGGAGAAATATTAGGAACCACAGGAAAACAGTTAAATAAAAGAAAATCATCAATTAATGAACCAAAGTTAAAAATGGTTTGCGGTGTCTCCGCCGAGGAGGAAAATATTGGAAAGATTATCAATTTTCCGATGAATCGGATCCCGACGAGGATACCGATGATGTTATAGAAATTACCCCAGCTCAATTTAATTAGGCAAAAGAAAATAATAAGGGAAAAGCTATCAAAATAGAAAAACCCGAGTCCAAAACCGATATATCGTAAACACCCGTATTTCTTAAATTTTAACTATAACCCGGGAACATCTAAGCCACCAGGTTTTTCTAAACCATTTTTGAAAATGACGGCTCGTATTAGAGGAGCACCAGGTATCCCTAGGAAATTAGCGAAACGAACCAAGTCCGAGGAGGAAGAAACAAGTGAGTCGGAATAAAGAGTTGTAATCATGCGATGTAATATATGTAATATAGTGTGCTTGTACTTTTATGTTATATGTAAAAATTGCTTGTATTATTTGTTAATTATCTTTTACGAATCTAATCCTCATCTATTTTACAGTATAAAAACACGAAATGGATGTTAAGGATAGACGACCGAATATTTTAGAAGACCTACCAGGGGATATAATTGATGAAATCTTGTCTAGAGTTGGTCAAGAGTCATCGGCTCAATTGTTTACGGCGAGATTAGTTTATAGAACATTTGAAAGACGTTCCAGGCATGCCTTAGTTTATAAAAGGCTTTCCTTCGATAGATGGTGTATCTCACATTGGAGAAACCTTAAGTTACGACATGTTTTCTTTAAGGCTTTGAGCGCGGGAAACCCTACTGCAATTTTCCGCTACGGGTTGAGAGCCTATTTTGACTCCACATATCCCAACATAGGACTTTGTTCTTTAGAAAAAGCTTCAAACATGCAACTTAAAGAAGCATGTTATGTCTACGCGTTAGTGATGTTCGCTTCTCACCAAATTGAGAAAAAGAACATTGGATTACAACTTCTAAATAAAACATTCCCACAAGTGACGGATTCAGTAGTTAGGGTGAGAGATAAGGTTTTTAGATTGTTACAAAGCTGTTGGGCATTACGTAACCCCCGTCCTTTTGATAATGTTACAACATGATGCCTAGCCAATGGCCATAACGGTTATTTTCCACAAGACCAAGGATGGGAAATAGTATTAGTAAAACCCGAATGCATGACTTGCTTCTGGACCTATGAATTACGTGTCTTTATTGCCTTTACTGAACGACTTGCGTTAAACTAGAATTGTCTTCACAGCTGCTTTGTATCAAAGTTATTATGTATTATATTTCATGCTATATGTAAAATAGCGATATTGTACGTTTGTAAAATATTGTATAAAAGTTTGAACGTAAATTATTGTAATCAGTTTTTCATATAGAATTGTAGTAGTTGAATTGTATATTAGCTACTAAGTATGATCTTAACGGGTAGGTACTACCCGAATTAAAACTTATAAAACGCTAATATGAAGAAAAAGCTTTTATAAATAAGTTCATATTATGCTACGAAATACTATTGACTACTCTCGAAATTCTATATTATTAACTCAATTCTTTTGGCTATTTTTGAAGGAAATGGCACCGACTACTAGGCAGAACTTGAATATGAGCGAGGAAGATTTCCGTGCATTCCTTGCTGCAAACATAGCTGCAGTTCAGGCTGCGATGCAAAACAACAATAATAACTCTGGGTCTAGCAGTGGAGTTAACTCCACAGGAAACCGTGTAGAATGCTCCTACAAGGCTTTCACTGCCTGTAAACCTCTGGAATTTGATGGAACTTATAAGGACCAGTCGAACTGAAACGATAGACCGAGAAGGTCGAATCTGTGTTTGCTATAAACAAATGTGCGAAGAAGACAGGGTTAAGTACGCCACGCATACCTTCACAGGTACTGCGTTAACTTTGTGGAACACCTATCTTGAACAGGTGGGACAAGATGCTTCTTACGCACTACCATGGTCAGCATTCAAACACTTGATGAATGAGCAGTACCGTCCCAGAAACGAAGTCAATAAGCTCAAGACAGAGCTTTGAGAATTACGAGCGCAAGGATTCGATATTACCACATACGAACGAAGAATCACAGAGTTGTGTTTATTGTGTCCAAGAGTGTTCGAAGATGAAGAAGAGCAGATCGATGCATTTGTAAAAGGGTTACCAGAGAGAATTCGGGAGGATGTGAGTGCGAGCGCGCCTACCTCAATGAAAAAGGCAAGTCGAATGGCTCACAAACTTATAAATCAGATCGAGGGGAGGATTAAAGAGCAGGCGGTCGAGGAGGCCAAAATGAAACAAGTCAAGAGGAAGTGGGAAGAAAACAGTGACAAGGGTCACCAACACAACAACAGTAACTATCACTTCAACAGTCAACCCAACAATCACAACTACAATCGCACCATTTTTCGCAAAAACAAACGCAACAACAACCATCTCAACAACAACAACTACAACAACCGTTCCAACAACAATAACAACCACAACAACAACAATCCCAGCAATAACAACAAGGGGCAGAAACCATGCCAGAGGTGTGAAGGATACCATTAGAATGGGTACTGTACGGCATCATGTACTAAGTGTAACAAAAAGGGCCATAGTGCTACGAAGTACGAAATCTACGGATCAATGGCTAAAGGAACAAATAATGCCGAAGCAAATTATGCCGACATTACTTGTTTCGGATGCGAGAAGAAGGGCCATTACAAAAATATGTGTCCAAACCAAGGGAGTACTAGTGGTCAAGGACAAGGAAGAGTCTTCAACATTAATGCGATATAAGCGCAAGAAGACCCGGAGCTTGTTACAGGTACGTTTCTTATTGACGATAAACCTGCTTATGTTTTATTTGATTCAGGTGCGGATAGAAGCTATATGAGTAGAGATTTTTGTGCCAAATTAAGTTGTCCATTAACGCATTTGGATAATAAGTTTTTACTCGAATTAGCAAACGGTAAGTTTATTACGGCGGATAAAATATGTTAAAACCGAGAATTAAACTGGTTGGCGAAACATTTAAGATTAATTTGATACCAGTAGAGTTAGGGAGTTTTGATATGATAATTGGCATGGAGTGGTTGAAAAAGGAGAGAGCAGAGGTTGTATGTTACAAAAATGCGATTCGCATTGTACGCGAAAAAGGAAAACCCTTAATGGTGTACGGAGAAAAGAGCAACTCGATGTTAAATCTTATTAGTAGTTTGAAGGTGTAAAAACTAATAACAAAAGGTTGTTATGTCATTCTAGCGCACATCGATGAAGTCAAACCCGAAGAAAAGAACATCAGTGATGTTCCCGTCGCAAAAGAATTTCCCGATGTATTTCCGAAAGAATTACTGAGACTACCTCCACACTGATCCGTTGAATTTCAAATAGACCTTGTACCAGGAGCTGCACCAATAGCTCGTGCTCCTTATAGACTCACACCCAGCGAAATGAAGGAATTACAAAGTCAATTACAAGAACTTTTGGAACGTGGTTTCATTCGACCAAGAACATCATCATGGGGAGCTCCTAGTTTGTTTGTCAAGAAGAAAGATGGTACATTTAGATTGTGTATCAACTACCGAGAGTTGAAAAAAGTTACCATCAAGAACCGTTATCCACTACCGAGAATCGATGACTTATTTGATCAACTGCAAGGTTCGTCAGTTTATTCGAAAATTGATTTACGTTCTGGGTATCATCAAATGCGGGTGAAGGAGGAGGATATCCCAAAGACTGCTTTTAGGACATGTTACAGTCATTATGAGTTTATGGTTATGCCGTTTGGATTGACTAACGCACCAGCTGTGTTCATGGACCTCATGAACCGAGTGTGTGGACCATATCTTGACAAGTTTGTCATTGTTTTCATTGATGACATACTATTTACTCAAAGAATGATCAAGAGCACGGAGAACATTTGAGAAAAGTGCTAGAATTGCTGAGGAAATAAAAACTGTACGCTAAGTTTTCAAAGTGTGCATTTTGGTTGAAAGAAGTTCAATTCCTCGGTCACATAATGAGCAAATAAGGTATTCAGGTTGATCCGATAAAGATTGAAACCGTTGAGAAATGGGAAACACCGAAAACTCTGACGCAGATACGTCAATTTTTTGGATTGGCTGGTTACTATAGAAGATTCATCCAAGATTTTTCCAAAATAGCAAAACCCTTGACTGCTTTAACACATAAAGGGAAGAAATTTGAATGGAAGGATGAACAAGAAAAAGCGTTTCAATTGTTGAAGAAAAAGTTAACTACAGCACCTATATTGTCATTACCTGAAGGGAATGATGATTTTGTGATTTATTGTGACGCTTCAAAGCAAGGTCTCGGTTGTGTTTTAATGCAACAAAAGAAGGTAATTGCTTATGCATCCTGTGACAACCCGGAAATTTTTGACCAAATTTAAACTTTATCTTTAAATGATTTAATGTTTTCGACACGATAAGCAAAGTCTGTAATGTTGAGTCACGAAAGTTTTGGAACTATATTCATGTAATCAATTATTCTTTGACTGTTCTCGAAGATTTACGAACAATATATATATAACTTAATGTGCATATATATATATATATATATATATATATATATATATATATATATATATATATATATATATATGATTTCAAGTTATTTAGTAAACGATAGTAACATTCGATTATTGATTCGATTGATATTTAGATAAGTTAACTAAAACGTTTAAGATGAACCAGTAAAACACTAATTTGCTACAGTATTTTCGAATTGCTACAGTACCCGAAAAGCTACAGTGTTTTTGAAAATCACTATTTGCTACAGTAAATATAATGACACTTGATCAACGTGATTATATTACAGTAATGTTGGGAATTGAAGCATGAGTTAGTATAATATAATGACACTTGATCAACGTGATTATATTACAGTAAGTCATGCTGAGTTTCTAATGAAACGTGATAAAGGTTCACAGATCATACCCTCATTATGAACCATGTTACATAACTCTTTCATTCTATTTAACCTCTAAACTATCAAGAAAATATTTTCTTAATGATTCGGTCTTTTCCGAGGTATTCTGGTAATTTGACAAGTCAGATTGTGCTATTACCGTTTCTTTCTTAGAACATTAATTATGTTCATTCCGAAATTCATACCTACGAATTCTGGACCATTATTCGCTTGATTTAAAGTCGGGAAGATAAAACAAAAGCATGAAGCTTTAAAATATCAATGGAAGTATAAATCACAGTAAATTGGAGAGGGTATTAACTGTGGATGTCAATGATTATGGAAAGACAGAAGCAGAGACATCGAAATATAAGGGAAGATATAAAACCCAACAACCACCCAGAAATTATAAACCGTATATATCGATGAATACAGCAATATAAAGACAAGGGAGGACTAAAAACACTATAAAACCAAGAGTATAGTAGAAGTGAATAGATTCTTCTGGCGGCAGATGGAAAAGAAGAATGACGGATATGAAGGTTAGAAGTATATCAAGAATCAGAACTGGATGGAGCATATTGACGAATGCTTTAAAATAAGAATTGGGGGAGAAAGAATAAAAGGTATGAGCTGTGGAAAAATAAGGAAACGAAGGGGGTAGATTTATAGTATAATATCAGACAGGAAAATCGAGACAGATCATCGCATTAAATCGAAGAGGATCATAATTTCCTTAATTACCGAAGAATCAAATCTTATTACGAAGATTTTCTCCAAATCTCTTGAACTCCGGAAATCAACCCATCTACGTTAAAAGATATGACAAAACTTACTTTTTCTCATTTCACTCTTTTGTGATAACTTCACTCGTACATTTCACATAAACAAATTGTTTTATCCATATTACTCAATGATGATAAAACTCTAATTTTCAACTCGTATGAGTCATGAAAACATACTTATTGTCATCCATGACCATCCCAACTAAATTTCGGGACGAAATTTCTTTAACGGGTAGGTACTGTGACAACCCGAAAATTTTTGACCAAATTTAAACTTTATCTTTAAATGATTTAATGTTTTCGACACGATAAGCAAAGTCTGTAATGTTGAGTCACGAAATTTTTGGAACTATATTCATGTAATCAATTATTCTTTGACTGTTCTTGAAGATTTACAAACAATATATATATAACTTAATGTGCATATATATATATATATATATATATATATATATATATATATATATATATATATATATATATATATGATTTCAAGTTATTTAGTAAACGATAGTAACATTCGATTATTGATTCGATTAATATTTAGATAAGTTAACTAAAACGTTTAAGATGAACTAGTAAAACACTAATTTGCTACAGTATTTTCGAATTGCTACAGTACCCGAAAAGCTACAGTGTTTTTGAAAATCACTATTTGCTACAGTACCTTTGCTACAGTAAAACACTATTTCAAAATGAAAATGTATATATGTATATGTATATACTACGAGACAATGATTTATAGAAGCAAATAACCAAAACACTTAATTGATTAAAGCTACACTTCGAGTGACATAGTTTATCAATGATTAAGTTTAATTTTTGATAAAGGTACACGTCGCGTAACGAAAAGTACTAGTTTTCTAAGCGTACGAAAATGCATTCGATAAACCGGAACCGGGACATAAGTCGAGTGACAACGTACGAGTCATCGGAACGAAAATTTCAAGTCAACTATGCACGTGAATTTAATATATTATATAATTAATTATATAAATTAAATATATTATATATATATATATATATATATATATATATATATATATATATATATATATATATATATATATATATATATATTATAATATGTCGACAAGCTAAAATACAAACAATTGTGAGCTGGAGGCACTAGCCATGTGATCGCATGGCCATTAGCCTACAGACCCATGCGATCGCATGGGGGTCAGGGGTTGGCCACATCTATAAAACGAGAGAAAATGAATCAGTTGGTGCACTCCTTCTTCCTCTTCTTTCTATTCTGTAAATTTCATTAATTATATTATTATTATTATTATTATTATTATTAAGATTAATATTATTATTATTAATCTTATTTATTATTATTAGTAATATTGATATTATTATTAGTATTATATATAAAATACTACGACGAGGTCATAGACAAGTTATTTCAAACATGTTTTTCGAGCGGGAAAGAGCTAATGAAATTATGAGTTATAGCTAAGGAGGTGATGGGTATTATTCGAGGATATTGCTCGTGAGTCAAACTAATTTTTATCATCTCCGTTGCGTCTACGTACTTTCCTGCAATATTGAATCTCAATATTGATACGTGAGCATTCATATCTCAACTTTTAAATATTAATAGTGTATTCTTGGCTAGTGCTCGAGTATATATGTTTATGCATGCTTGTATGCTTTAATTTTGTCGTTAGATAGTTTATGATGAATCATGAATTTGATACATATGCTACTGATAAAAAGTATATGATATGCATGTTTTTGGAAAGCTGGCGAAAAATTATTAACTTTTCATTTAGAAATCGCGTGATTTCGATGAACGGATTAAAAGATATGGTCAACTGAATTATGATTAACATTAATTGAAATTGCTTTTGAATCTACAATTGATATTTAAACAACTTATTTATAAGATTGATAAATTGAATTTTCAAATATTACTAATCGAGTAAATGAATTTCTATACAAGGTACGTTTTGTTTTATTGATCAATTGTCAAAGTTGACTGTCTTATCATATTTTAAAGCTTTATAAAACTACAGTCTAATTATACAAGTATTGAGAAACCATGTAAAATGTTAAACTATTTTCGATTGCCATGATCATTCAAACTATAGTATAGATTTTAAAAGTCACTATTGAGTCAGGTTGACTTTTTGAAATGACTTTTGATAACTTATGTATGTCGATCTCGAGCATTAGGATTGTGATACACTATGATCTGACCTAGCTTGATAGACATTTATTGACCAACATATGTTCTCTAGGTTGAGATCTACGATTAATTTTGCACTCCGAGTTTAGGTCACATTTCAGTGAATGACCTTATGTGCTGCTAAGGTGAGTTTCATTTGCTCCCTTTTTAATTGATTTTGCAATCTATATTCTTGGCTGAGAATACATGCGCTTTATTTTAAACGCAATGGATACAAGTACATACTAAATTCTACACTGAGTTTGAACCGAAAATCTCTTAGCTTTGGTAACTAGTAACTGCCAGTTATAAGAACTGGTGGGCGCGAGTAGTAGTATATGGATCCATAGGACTTGATATCCCCGTCCGAGCTAGAGCACTAGCCTTTTAACGGACGTATGCTATTTGAGAAGCGTACACGTTGGTTTGCGTGTATTATTAAGATGATTATACAAATGGTATAAATTATATATACGTTAAGTTTAGTTACCAGGGTGCTCAATTTCGTAGAATATTTTGATAAACATTTCTGGATAAAACAACTGAAAACTTGTGATTCACCTTTATATACAGATTATGCGCAACATTAAAACTATGAACTCACCAACCTTTGTGTTGACACTTTTAAGCATGTTTATTCTCAGGTTTCTATAAGTCTTCCGCTGTTTGCTTATACGTTATACAAGATATGTGCATGGAGTCATACATGCTTTATTCGAGAAAACTTTACATTCACAAAATCATCACCATGTATCTTATTTTGACTGCATTGTCAACAGATGTATTATGGTAAACTATTATATACGATGATTGTCTATACGTAGAAATCAACAGACGTCGAAAACCTTAGATTTATATATTCATTTATGGTGTGCCTTTTCAAAAGAATGCAGTGTTTACAAAACGTATCATATAGAGGTCAAAACCTCACTATGTAATCAATGAATGATGTAATCATCCAAGTGGATTTGGACGGGTCGTCACACATCCAGACAATTGAAGATTCATGAGCAGAATTATACGACTCATGATTTAGAATTGGGCGCTGTTGTTTTTGCATTAAAGATATGGAGGCACTATCTATATGGGGACAAATGTACCATATATACCAATCACAAAAGTCTCCAACATATATTTGATCAAAAATAACTGAACATGAGGCAACGTAGGTGGATTGAGCTGTTAAATGAATACTATTTTGGGATTCGTTTTCACCTGGGGAAGGCAAATGTGGTAGCCGACGCCTTAAGTAGAAAGGACAAAGAACCTATTCGAGTAAAAGCTATAGATATAATTATTCATACTAACCTTACCACTCGAATAAAAGAGGCACATCAAGGAGTTGTGAAAGAAGGAAATTTGAAGAATGAAATACCCAAAGGATCGGAGAAACATCTTAATATTCGGGAAGACGGAACCCAGTATAGGGATGAAAGAATTGGGTAACAAAGTTTGGAGATATGAGAGAAATGATACTTAGGGAAGCACATAAAACCCGATATTCAATACATCCCGGAGCGGGAAAGATGTACCAAGATCTCAAGAAACATTTTTGGTGGCCGGGTATGAAAACCGATATTTCTAAATACGTAGGAGAATGTTTGACGTGTTCTAAGGTTAAAGCTGAACATCAGAAACCATCAGGTCTACTTCAATAACCTGAAATCCCGGAATGGAAATGGGAAAACATTACCATAGATTTTATTACTAAATTGCTAAGTACTGCAAGTGGTTATGATACTATTTGGGTAATAGTCGATCGTCTCACCAAATCAGCACACTTTCTACCAATGCGAGAAGATGATAAAATGGAAAAATTAGCACGACTATACTTGAAGGAAGTCGTCTCCAGACATAGAATACCAATCTCTATTATCTCTGATAGGGACGGTAGACTTGTTTCAAAGTTTTGTCAAACTTTACAACAAGCATTGGGAACTCGTCTAGATATGAGTACTGCCTATCATCCACAAACCGATGGAAGAGTGAAAGGACGATACAGACTCTTGAAGACATGCTACGAGCATGTGTTATTGATTTTGGAAACAGTTGAGATCGACATCTACCGTTAGCAGAATTTTCCTACAACAACAGTTACCACTCGAGTATTGAGATGGCACCGTTTGAGGCACTTTATGGCAGAAAGTGCAGGTCTCCAATTTGTTGGATGAAGTGGGGGATAGACAAAATACGGGTCCAGAAATAATCCAATAAACTACCGATAAAATCATTCAAATTCAACAACGGTTGAAAACCGCCCAAAGTCGACAAAGAGCTACGCGGACAGTAAAAGAAAGGATATAGAATTTGAAATTGGTGACATGGTCATGCTTAAGGTATCACCTTGGAAAGGTGTTGTTCGATTTGGTAAACGGGGGAAACTGAATCCAAGGTACATTGGACCATTCAAGATTATAGATCGTGTCGGACCAGTAGCTTACCGACTTGAATTACCTCAACAACTCGTCGGCGTACATGATACTTTTCACGTATCGAATCTGAAGAAATGTTTAGCCAAAGAAGATCTCACTATTTCTTTAGACGAAATCCAAATCAATGAAAAACTTCAATTCATTGAAGAACCCGTCAAAATAATGGATCGTTAAGGTTCGATGGAATGCTAGTAGGGACCCGAGTTCACCTGGGAACGTGAAGATCAGATGAAGAAGAAATACCCACACTTATTTCCAGAAGATACGCCAACATCTCCTACTGCCTGAAATTTCGAGACGAAATTTATTTAACGGGTAGGTACTGTAGTGACCCGAACTTTTCCATGATTATATATTATATGAGATTAATATTTACATGAATAAATGTTTCCAACATGTTAAGCAATCAAACTTGTTAAGACTTGATTAATTGAAATGAGTTTAGGTAGACAATTGACCACCCAGTTTGCCTGATGATTATATAATCGTTTTATTTTTTTATTTTTTTTATGATGTAAGTTTTTATTTTATATATCTATATAAGAAGAAATACAATTAAATCAAAGATGTACAAGTAAAACACTATTTGCTACAGTAAAACACTATTTGCTACAGTAAAACACTATTTACTACAGTAAATTTTCACTTTGCTACAGTAAAATACTATTTGCTACAGTAAATTTTTACTTTGCTACAGTAAAATACTATTTGCTACAGTAACACTATTTACTACAGTAAACACTATTTACTCGTATTCAATCCGTATTCATACTCGTACAATACTCAGCTTCTATATGTATATACTATTGGTATATACACTTCAATGATCAGCTCTTAGTAGCCTTAAATGATTAACCAACATGTGGGAACCATTACTTGTCTTCAAGTATGAATTATTACACAAAATAACAAAATGAGGAGCCTTTGTTTCCATGATAAAATCACGCCACCACCACCATCATTTACTACATCATTTCCATTCTATAATTTCACATACAAGTCCTCTCTAATTACCTACTCCAAGAACACTTGAAAGATCAGGAACATCCAAATTATCTCAGTAATTTTTTTTCTTTCTAATTCAAGGTAATACTCATATTCAAACTTTGATTCAATTTCTATAACTATAACAATCCTAATTCAAGTAGTAATCTTACTTGAACTTGTTTTCATGTCATGATTCTACTTCAAGAACTTCCAAGCCATCAAAGATCCTTTGAAGCTCAAGTTAATTTCTCATTGATAATGCTAAAAACGAACATATATTTCATAGCATTATTCCTCAAGAAAGACAAGCTTTTAGTTGCAATTGTTCTATTTACAAGTGATATTCGTTTAAATAATAAAAGGTGAAGACAAAAGACAGATTCGACGAATTGAAGACGCAAACGACCAAAAAGCTCAAAAGTACAAAAGACAATCAAAAAGGTTCCAATTATTGATAAGAAACGTCTCGAAATTACAAGAGTACAAGATTCAAAACGCAAAGTACAAAATATAAAATTGTACGCAAGGACGTTCGAAAATCCGGAACCGGGACCAGAGTCAACTCTTAACGCTCGACGCAACGGACTAAAAATTACAAGTTAACTATGTATATAAATATAATATAATATATAATTAATTATATTAATTATATATATATTATAAAACCGTCGGCAGAGAAAGACTCCAAGGGTGTGAGCTGTAAATACATTCTCCGCGACTCGCGGAGTTTGAAGAGGATTTTGCCGCGAGTCGCGGAGCCCCAAAATTCGTCTTTTCCTATAAAAGCAACCGAATTCTGATCGCAATTCATAATCTATTTCTCTCTTCTCTCATATATACGATATATATATATATAATTTATATATTTTAATTTTAATTTTAATTCTAATAATAAGGGTATGTTAGCGAATATTGTAAGGGTGTAAGTCGAAATTCTGTCCGTGTAACGCTACGCTATTTTTAATCATTGTAAGTTATGTTCAACCTTTTTATATTAATGTCTCGTAGCTAAGTTATTATTATGCTTATTTAAAACGAAGTAATCATGATGTTGGGCTAATTACTAAAATTGGGTAATTGGGCTTTGTACCATAATTGGGGTTTGGACAAAAGAACGACACTTGTGAAAATTAGACTATGGGCTATTAATGGGCTTTATATTTGTTTAACTAAATGAAAGTTTGTTAATGTTAAAATAAAGATTTACAATTGGGCGTCCCTATAAATTACCATATACACTCGATCGGACACGATGGGCGGGGTATTTATATGTACGAATAATCGTTCATTTAACCGGACACGGGAATGGATTAATAGCCACTAGAATAATTAAAACAGGGGTGAAATTACATTCAAGGGTAATTGGTGTAATTGTTAGCAAAGTAGTAAAACCTTGGTTTACACGCAGTCGATAACCTGGTGTATTCATTAAACAAAGTATTAAAACCTTGTTACAATTCGAATCCCCAATTAGTTGGAATATTTAACTTCGGGTATAATAATAATTTGACGAGGACACTCGCACTTTATATTTATGACTGATGGACTGTTATGGACAAAAACCAGACGGACATATTAAATAATCCAGGACAAAGGACAATTAACCCATGGGGCATTAAACTAAAATCAACACGTCAAACATCATGATTATGGAAGTTTAAATAAGCATAATTCTTTTATTTCATATTTAATTTCCTTTATTTTATATTTAATTGCACTTCTAATTATCGCACTTTTATTTATTGTTATTTAATTGCACTTTTAATTATCGTCCTTTTTAATTATCGCAAGTTTATTTTATCGCACTTTTATTATTCGCAATTTCATTATCGTTATTTACTTTACGCTTTAATTTAAGTCTTGTATTTATTTTATATTTTACATTAGGTTTTAACTGCGACTAAAGTCTTAAAATCGACAAACCGGTCATTAAACGGTAAAAACCCCCCTTTATAATAATAATATTACTTATATATATATTTTTATTTTTATAAAAGTAAATTAATATAGCGTTGAGCTTTGTTTAAAGATTTCCCTGTAGAACGAACCGGACTTACTAAAAACTACACTACTGTACGATTAGGTACACTGCCTATAAGTGTTGTAGCAAGGTTTAAGTATATCCATTCTATAAATAAATAAATATCTTGTGTAAAATTG
This sequence comes from Rutidosis leptorrhynchoides, assembly GCF_046630445.1. NCBI lineage: Eukaryota > Viridiplantae > Streptophyta > Magnoliopsida > Asterales > Asteraceae > Rutidosis > Rutidosis leptorrhynchoides. Next base: position 442,417,621 of record NC_092335.1, on the reverse strand, counting down.
TATCGTATTTAATAGTGTTTTCTGCTAATATTAATAACTATTTTATATACACCTCGCATAACATCAAGTATTTTTGGCGCCGCTGCCGGGGAAATCTCTTAAAAGCCGGAAGCGGAACGCTAATATAAAAAAAAAGGATTTTTTGTTTACTTTTATTAAAATTTGCTTTTGTAAAAATACGTTTTAATTATTCAAAAATATAAAAAGAAAAACAAAAATATAAGCATTTTTAAGATTTTGTTAAATATTTAAGTTTTATAAGTTTCTTTATTTTTATTTTAGTTTATAAAAATATAAGTTTTATTAACTATCTTTTATTTATAGAAAAAAATTAAAAAACAGAAAATAAAAAAAAAATAAATAAAGAAAAAAAAACGCGTCGAATTTAAAGCTGTCATCTGAATTATGGAACCCCGCGAGTCGCGGGGTTTTCTTCATTAATTACCGCGACTCGCGGAGCTTCTCTGACAGGCGACAAAAAACCCTAATCCTGCATTAATTACGGGTAATTATTAATTATTATTATTATTTAACCCTAATAATTATTATTATTATTATTAGTTTTATTTTAACTTTTACTTTTTAATTAATTTGTATTTAGTATTAATTAGTTTAATTAAATTGTAAAATTAGTAGTTTTATTAAATAAATAATATAAAAATAATATTTTTATAAAAATTGTACTTTTTACAACTTTTTGTATATTTTTATATTTTGTCCCTTTTTAATCGTTGTAGCATAATATTTGTATTTTTAGCTCATATTTAATTTTAAACTTAGTTTTTGCTATAGTTATTTTTACTCCTAGATTTTTAGGCTTTGCCGTAGAATTCCTTAAGTGCTTTTTCTTTAGACTAAGATTTAGGTGCTTTAGAATTTTGCGACGCCTTTTTAAGTTTTAGTTTCTTTTTAAGTTATTTCCATTTGGGATTTAGTTTTTCCTGTAAGCTTTAATATTTTTAGACACCTTTTACTATGTACCAATTATCATTCCAATTAGTAATTTCAATTTGCGATTATAATTTTAAGTTAGTTGTAGTAATAAGGTTAGGTTAGTCAAGTATTTTTAAGTTTTTATAAGTTTCTTTTATTTTTCCGTCACCTTTTATTTTTCAACCATTTTTTTTTCTTTTTCTACCTTTTGCGACGAACTCTTTTTCTTTCTTATTTCTCGCTATTCTAGTTTTAGGACATAGATTTTTATTCTACTTCTTATCTAAATTTCTTAAAATTACGAAAATTTATTTTGAGTGGTTAAATTGATAGACATCAAAATTTTCTGGTTCGTAGTAATAGTTGGATTTGTACGTGGACCGGGTTATTGGAGCCAAACAGTCCTCAATTATATTGAGACCAAACGAATCCTGCCCCTCTGCTGCATCTTTTGGCTATTCGAAACGTGGGCAAAATTAGAAAAGTCTATTGATTGGATAACTTATTATAATTTTTCTTTCCTTTTAAAAACTAATAGGATATTCAGTGAATGCACCGAGCAAGACGTTCACCACCTTTTGTACGTTCACCACCTGTAACTAGATCAAGACATTTAGCAAATATAACCGCCGTTGATTTTTCTTTAGAATCGTCATCCAGTCGACCAAGTACTTCAGTTCAAATTTCCGATAATCCATTTTTTGAACCCGACCTCACAATTGAGAATCCGGAAAATATTCAGGAACGGTTCATAGATCCTGAACCATTAAACTTTCCTCCGGAGCCACCAATCATTCAAACAGAGATTGTTGAGGAACGAACCATTAAATCAGAATCATCTAGTGATACCGATTCAACAAATTCAATTATGGAGAATCTGGAACCTTTAAGTATGGAAGACAGAATGAGAGCTAAACGCACTGGCCAAGGTCACGCAATTACTCATCCAGACATTAATGCGCCAGATTATGAAATCAAAGGACAAATTCTACACATGGTGACTAATCAATGCCAATTTAGTGGTGCGCCGAAGGAAGATCCAAATGAACTTCTACGTACCTTTAATAGGATCTGTACACTATTCAAAATCCGAAAAGTGGAGGATGAACAGATATATCTCATGTTATTTCCCTGGACTTTAAAGGGAGAAGCCAAAGATTGGTTGTAATCGTTACCTGAAGGGGCGATTGATACATGGGACGTTTTAGTTGACAAATTTCTTAAACAATTCTTTCCTGCATCTAAAGCCGTAAGACTTCAAGCAGAAATTGTTACGTTTACACAAAAACCAAATGAAACTCTATATGAGGCGTGGACAAGATATGGAAAGTTGTTAAGAGGATGTCCGCAACATGGTTTAGACACCTGTCAAATAGTACAAATATTCTACCAAGGATGCGACATCACTACAAGAAAAGACATAGATATAGCAGCTGGTGGTTCTATTATGAAGAAAACCGAAACTGATGCTTACAAAATTATTGATAACACTGCTTCCCACTCACATGAGTGGCACCAAGAAAAAGATATCATTAGATCATCTAAAGCAGCTAGAGCCGATTCTAGCCATGACTTAGATTCCATTTCCGCAAAGATAGATGCTGTGGAGAGACGAATGGAAAAGATGACTAAGGATATTCACTCAATACGAATTAGTTGTGAGCAGTGTGGAGGACCACATTTGACAAAAGATTGTCTCAGTATTGAATTAACAATGGAACAAAGAGAGAATATTTCATACATAAACCAAAGGCCAGGAAATAATTATCAGAATAATTATCAACCGCCAAGACCAATTTACAATCAAAACCAGAATTATAACCGAAATATTCCATACAACAACCAACAAGGTCCTAGCAATCAACAAGTATCCAATAATACTTACAATCAGCAAAGACCTAATTTTCAAAACAAACCACCACAACAAACCGATGATAAAAAGCCGAATTTAGAAGATATGATGACGAAGCTAGTTGAAACTCAAACACAGTTTTTCACATCTCAAAAACAAACTAATGAACAAAATGCTCAAGCATTTAGAAATCAACAAGCTTCTATTCAAAATCTGGAACAAGAAGTAAGTAACCTAGCAAGGTTAATAGGTGAAAGAAAACCGGGAAGTCTACCTAGTAATACAAATGCTAACCCCCGGAATGAAACAGCTAAAGCCATTACCACAAGAAGTGGTACAACACTTAAACCACCTGAAATACCTGTAACTTCTGATGAAGCCATTCCTACTCCACAAGAACCACAACCTGATCAAGATAAGAAAAAAGAACCGGTAGTTGAAAAGGTTAATGAAAATAACACAGTTAAGGATAAACCTTATGTTAAACCATACCAACCACCACTTCCTTACCCGAGTAAAATGAAGAAAGAGAAACTTGAAGCCGAGCAATCCAAATTCTTGGATATGTTTAAACAGATAAATGTAAATCTTCCTTTCATTGATGTGATTTCAGGAATGCCAAGATATGCTAAATTCTTGAAAGATCTAATCTCAAATAGAAAGAAAATGGAAGAACTCTCGGCTGTTACTATGAATGCTAATTGTTCAGCAGTGCTGTTGAATAAGATACCAGAAAAACTATCTGATCCAGGAAGTTTCACAATTCCATGTTTTCTGGGTAGTCTTAGTTCAATAGAAGCATTGGCAGACTTAGGTGCTAGTATAAATCTAATGCCGTATTCACTATACGCTAAACTAGACCTTGGAGAATTGAAACCAACCAGAATAAGCATACAACTAGCCGATAGATCAATAAAATATCCTAGAGGGATAATGGAGAACATGCTAGTTAAAGTTGGTACTTTAGTATTTCCAGTAGATTTTGTTATTTTGGACATGGAAGAAGATTCTCAAGTTCCTCTCATATTAGGAAGACCATTCTTAAACACGGCTAAAGCAATGATAGACGTGTTCGGTAAGAAACTGACCCTAAGTATAGAGGATGAGAGTGTTACCTTTTCAGTTGATAGAGCAATGCAACAACCACAATCTGCAGATGATACATGTTATTATATTCAAACTATAGATGCACATGCAAAATTATTAGAAGAATTTCCAGAATTACAAGGAACAGGAGAATGTTCTTTAGGAGAAGGTAATGAACCAATTGATGAAGCTGAAATGTTAGCTACACTTATAGCTAATGGATATGAACCAACAACAGAAGAAATTCAATTGCTAAAAGAAGAAGACAGATATCGATATAAATCATCGATAGAAGAACCTCCGAAATTAGAGTTAAAGCCACTTCCAAACCATTTGGAATACGCTTATTTACATGGTGAATCTGAATTACCTGTAATAATATCGTCTTCTCTTACTGAAAATGAGAAATCACAACTCATTTCCGTGTTGAAAGCTCATAAACCAGCCATTGCATGGAAGATTCATGATATTAAAGGAATAAGTCCTTCGTATTGCACACATAAAATCCTTATGGAAGAAGGTCATAAAACGTATGTGCAACGCCAACGAAGACTAAATCCTAATATGCAAGATGTAGTTAAGAAAGAGATTATTAAACTGCTAGATGCAGGTTTGATATATCCAATTTCTGATAGTCCATGGGTAAGCCCAGTTCAATGCGTACCTAAGAAGGGTGGCATGACTGTCATTACAAATGAGAAAAATGAGCTTATTCCTACTAGGACTGTAACAGGATGGCGTGTATGTATTGATTATAGAAAATTAAATGACGTCACCAGAAAAGATCACTTTCCCTTACCTTTCATAGATCAAATGTTGGAAAGATTAGCCGGAAATAGTTACTATTGTTTTCTAGATGGATTTTCCGGATATTTTCAAATTCCAATAGCACACGAAGATCAAGAGAAAACCACATTCACTTGCCCTTATGGTACTTTTGCTTACAAACGCATGCCATTTGGACTTTGTAACGCCCCTGCAACCTTTCAAAGGTGTATGATGGCGATTTTTCACGACATGATAGAAGAATGCATGGAAGTTTTCATGGATGACTTTTCAGTCTTCGGTGATACATTTAAATCATGTCTAGTTAATCTGGAACGAATGCTAATTAGATGCGAAAAATCAAATCTAGTACTTAATTGGGAGAAATGCCATTTCATGGTTAAAGAAGGCATCGTTCTTGGACATAAAATTTCAAAAGAAGGAATTGAAGTGGATAGAGCTAAAGTAGATGTAATTGCTAAACTTCCACATCCCACCAATGTTAGAGGAGTTAGGAGTTTTCTAGGGCATGCCGGTTTTTACCGACGTTTCATAAAAGATTTTTCTAAAATTGCCACTCCCATGAATAAACTCCTAGAAAAGGATGCGCCATTCATCTTTTCAGATGAGTGTATCAAATCTTTTAATATTCTTAAAGAGAAACTCACTAATGCACCAATCATGATAACACCAAATTGGAATCTACCATTTGAACTAATGTGCGATGCAAGTGATTTTGCAATGGGAGCCGTTTTAGGACAAAGGATTGAAAAACGATTTCAACCTATATATTATGCTAGTAAGACGTTACAAGGAGCACAAACAAACTATATAACTACTGAAAAAGAACTCCTTGCTATTGTCTTTGCTTTTGACAAATTTCGATCATATCTCGTTCTAGCAAAAACGGTGGTCTATACCGACCATTCTGCTCTTAGATACCTATTTTCAAAACAAGATGCTAAACCAAGATTAATCCGTTGGATCTTACTCTTACAAGAGTTTGATATTGAAATCCGAGATAAAAGAGGAGCAGAAAATCTCGCCGCTGATCATCTTTCTCGTCTTGAAAATCCCGAATTAGAAGTTCTAAATGAATCAGCCATACAAGACAACTTTCCTGATGAATATCTATTGAAGATAGATTATAAAGAAATCCCATGGTTTGCAGACTATGCAAACTACTTAGTTTGTGGATTCCTTGAAAAAGGATTATCGTACCAAAGACGAAAGAAATTCTTCAGTGATATAAAACACTATTTCTGGGAAGATCCACATCTGTTTAAAAGTTGTCCCGATGGAATAATACGCCGATGTGTATTTGGAGATGAAGCTAGTAAAATATTAAACCATTGTCACACAGGACCAACAGGAGGGCATTATGGGCCTCAACTAACAGCAAGAAAAGTTTATGAAGCTGGATTCTATTGGCCTACAATTTACAAAGACGCACACCTTCTTTGCAAATCCTGTGATGCATGTCAAAGGGCCGGAAAAATAAGTCAACGTGATGAAATGCCACAAAATGTCATCTAAGTATGTGAAGTATTTGACATTTGGGGTATTGACTTTATGGGTCCATTTCCAAAATCTCATAATAATCTATATATACTCGTAGCCATTGATTATGTATCTAAATGGGCGGAAGCACAAGCTCTCCCAACTAACGATGCACGAGTTGTAGTCAACTTTTTAAAACGTCTTTTTGCAAGGTTTGGAACACCGAAAGCTTTAATAAGTGATCGGGGTACTCATTTCTGTAATAATCTACTTGAGAAAGTTCTTAAAAGATATGGAGTAACTCATAAAATCTCCACCGCATATCATCCACAAACAAGTGGACAAGTTGAAAATACCAACCGAGCTTTAAAACGTATTCTAGAGAAAAGCGTAGGATCAAATCCGAAGGAATGGTCCATTAAATTGGAGGATGCACTCTGGGCATTTAGAACAGCCTACAAAACTCCAATTGGAACCACACCTTTTAGACTTGTTTATGGAAAAGCATGTCATCTTCCAGTAGAAATTGAACACAAAGCATTTTGGGCTTTGAAAACATGTAATCTTGATTTACATGAAGCCGGACGTCTACGATTAAGTCAACTAAACGAATTAGAAGAATTAAGACATGAAGCATACGAAAATTCGTTAATCTATAAAGAAAGAACGAAGAAATGGCATGATAAAAGAATCAGAAGTTCAAAAGAATTTAAAGAAGGAGACAGAGTTCTTCTTTTCAATTCACGATTCAATCTATTTCCTGGAAAATTGAAATCAAGATGGTCTGGACCATTCATAGTCAAAAGAGTTTTCCCATACGGAACGATAGAATTAATAAATTCAAATGGGATTGAATTTAAAGTTAATGGTCACAGAGTTAAACATTACATACATGGTCCGATGGAAGTCGACAACGAAGTTAATCACAATTTCGACACCACAGCTAACTAAGTGTGGGGAGAATCAAGTCTTTAAAGGATAATATGTATTTCTGTTAGAGTTAGATTGTCTGTTTTCGTGTAATTCTTGAAAATGGAACCCGAATGGTCTTTCCCTAGCAGACCCTAAAGAACTAGTCTTCTCCCCCCATTCTGAATTTTTATTTTTTTTAGGTTTTTACAAAATGAAGACTGCCTGTGAGCTAAACCATGGTCTAATGCTACACGCTTTGATCACTAAACGTAATAATGACATACTCCCGAGTGAAATAGTATCAGTAATCAGAGAAAGAATGGACGGAGTTCGAAAAGAATCCAGATGCGAAGATAATAAGTTACAATTTGGTAAAGGAAAATCAAAATCCGCAGCAAAAAGAAGAGCACGACACTTAGAACGATGTCACAAATGCGGAAAATGGTCACATGGAGGTAAATGTTCAAATAATCAAACCTATTCAAATACCGAATTTGTTACTTTATGCAGAGACGGACCGTTCATATGTTTAGAAGAAAAGATACTGAATGCTCGAGGTTACGCCTATGTAGCCATGGAAAATCAATTAAACCGACTATCTTATGAATGGGATAGATCATATAACTAAGAAATCTATTTCACAGGTATATCTGTACAGTTTTTATTTTTATTTTTATTTTTAACCTTTTGATAATAAACGATAATTTGTTCGCTAAAAAGTATTAAGTTGGTATTGAATAAAATTAGATTTGGCGACCGAAATTATTGATATCATTCAAAAATTTATTACATCACTGTGAAATTTAACGTTTATTCTTAAGGTATAAATATCTTTAAACAATCAACCCAAAATATTTCAAAAATTCGTCATGAGTTAAATTAGGTCTTGGAACCGAAATTACTTTACCGAAAAGAGGGGCGCATATTTTTGATAATATTTGATTGATTAAAGTGGGATAAAAAGACAAAAAGATTTTTAAATTTATTTTTACCATGTTTTTAAAATTAATATTTAAATCTTAAATTAATATTGTAAACTTTGTAAAAACAATATTTTTAAAATTATAATTATTTGATTTTTTAAATTAAGTTTGGTGTGAATTTTTAATTTTTAAAATATTAATTTTTAATTTAATGCATTTCAAATTTTAAGTTTGGTGTGAATTTTTAATATTAATTTTGAATTTTATATTTAAGTTGTGTGAATTTAAAAACAAAAATTTACTTTATCTCATTAAGTTAAGAATATGATTTTTAAAATTCGTCGTAAGTTGAAGACTAGGTCTTTGAACCGAAATTGCTTTACCCGAGGGAGGGACGAGAACTTTTATTATCATTATTTTTAATCTTATTAAATTAAAGTATGCCAAAAACATTGAAAAAACCCAAAAATCTTAGCTTTTAAAACAATCGCTACAAAAAGACAAATTTTAAAATTTTGTCGAAGGACGGACTAGGACATCGATCCGAAACGACCTCGTCCTAAATAATAAGGGAAACAAAATTTTAAAATTAATTACTTAATTGTTTTAATAAGTTAATGATTATAAAAAAAAAAATACCAAACTCCGCGACTCGCGGAGTTTGGAGCCTAAATCTTCGCGACTCGCGGAGGGACCAATTCCCAGAAAAAAAATAAAACGTAAAAAACAGAGCAGTTCACTCTCCCACCCAAAAACACTGCGAAGAACAGCGAACAAAAACCCCAAAAACCCGAAAAATACACCCCAAAATCCCAATTTTTAACCGTTAATCACCAAATCTTTTGCTAAAATCATGTTGAGAAGGATGCTATCTAAGAATTACTCAAGAAAAACGGTAAATTTCTACACCTAAACACCATTTAATCCGAAATTTGGTGTTCTTGAGCAAATTTTTCCCCAATTTGATTTTGATGCTTTTTAGTGTAATTAGACTTAAATTGTTTATGTATTATGCTTGTATAACCTAGATTGATGCTGTTTAACATGATTAGAAGCCTTAAACTTCAAATTTTGAATAATCTAGGGTTTGTGTTCTTGAGCAATTTGGGGCTTTTTGATATAAACAGGTTATGGCCGATTTTTGTCATGAATTGTTGCTAAATTGAGTAGTGTAACATGTCTAGGTAGTTAAATGATCCAAACTTTGAGCCTAAACATGATTTTGAGAATTAAAGTGGACTTTTTCAAGTCTAAAATTCATGAACTTGATTTTTGAAAGATAATGCCATTTGAGACTTGTTTAATTGCTAGTAATGATTATTTTGACATGTTATTTGAGTTGAATGCTTATGAACTTGGCGAACATTTTCGTATATGCTTATTTGAAAAAGTGTAGATTTGATAAAAATGTGAAAATGAGCTTAAGTTTGATATAAATTGATAATGTCATTGTAATTATTTTGATTGATGATTTTGCTGACACTAATGCATATTTGGATGCACAAAAATTGTGTTTGATATGTTTTGCAGAATGAAAGGGGTGAATCTTCATCCCAAGCCCGCAATGCTCCTGCTGAGAATTTGGAACAACAGGAGATGGATAACTACTACAAGCAGGATATACCTCATCCAGTCATGACCTTTTCCGATATGCACTTGGAAGAGTTGCACCCGAACCTGAGATTTGACAGACTTTGGATAGATTATCCAAAATATCAAAGGGGTTTGCATACTCTTCATTCTAAGGTTGTTGAGGTACCGAGGGTCATAGAATGGGGACCCTTAGAAGCTGTAGAATTGGCCGGGCCAATTAGGGAATTACTTGTACAGAGGTATGGTAATTCTTCTTTTAATGACTGGGTACATTTATTCACCATACGTAGACCTGTATATAAAGTATGGTGTGAAGAATTGTTATGTAGTATAGAGTTGAATGATCGGGTAGCTAGTTTAACCGATCGTTCTTTTATTAGATTTTTGTTAGGCGGTTCGATGCGCCACATGTCTTTACTGGACATGGCTCAGGCTTTACGTATATATACGCCTGAGGAGTTAGCGTCTGCCGATTGTAGAGGATTGATACTAAACGGTAGAAAGATAGATGAAAATTTTGATACACACGGTGTGTGGAGTCAAATGACAAGCCATCACCGTTTCAAAGGGGGAAATTACTCTTATTTGGATATAGATAGAGCCGAATTAAGAGTGATACATAGGTTTTTAGCTAATTCGATTACACAAAGGGGTAAAAACAAGGAAAAAGTAAATGAACAGGATTTGTTTTACCATATGTGTATTCGAGACCCACAAAGCGCTGTAAGTATACCATATTGTGTGGGTTATTATTTATCAGCTATAGTTCGGGGGATGCGACCACATAGCATAATAGGAGGTGGAATTTTTATTACTTTGATTGGTGAATATCTCGGTGTGGATATAAGTCGGGGGGGATTATTAGTAGAAGAACCAGAACCCCGCGATACTATAGGTTTAAATGTATACCATGGTGCGAAAGTTTTGAAGAGGCGAAATAACGCCGCAGTACGATACCATGGTAGACATCCACAGGTGGAGAGAAACCAGCAGCAAGGTAATGTAGGAGGGGGGAATGAGATGCAAGAAATGCATAGGTTTATAGCTTCTCAGGAATACGAAAATGCTAGACAGAGAGCATTTGAAGATTGGCAAGTTCATCAGAACCAAATCATAGCTCATTGCCAACATATAGGTAGAAACTATATTCCTACACCGAAACCCATCTTCCCTCCTTGGTCTATAGAGATGCAGCCACCATATCCTACGTATGACCCTGCCGAAGCATTCTATAGCACTTATGGTTATGCCTGGAACCCCTATTGGTACCAATATCATCCTTAGTTTACTTATTATTTTTTTTTTATTTTGTAATCTGTAATTATTAATACGTTTAATACTTTTGTTAATATTGTAATCATTTTTATAATTGTCTAACTTTTATTCTTAGATTTTAATAATTTTTGAATGTGGGGTAATATACCAAACTTCAAAAATATGTATATATGTTTGCAGTTTATCTTATGTACACAACAGGGTAAAACAACGCATTTTCAAAGACTGGCATTAAGTTCAGCAAAAGCAACTAATTTTGACGACAAGATGCAAAATATATGTGAAATAACAACAAGACGGAATGAACAAATGATGTGCACCATTTATCATTCAGCAAACAAACGCCAATATATTTGGAAACTTTGGTAAAATTTAATCATTTTCACACAAATCACCCTCAATAATTTAAATTGTTACTGATTTCTTGCAAATGAGGGCATTGCAAGATCTTAAGTGTGGGAAGGGGTTAAATTCTTTCGGATTTTAAAATTTTTTACTTTATACACTTGGTTACCATTAAAAATACTAGTAAAGCAGTAGTTGTATTAGAATCTAGTGCTCTCTGATAAAAAAGAACAGCCCTAGTCTTATATACTGACTACCCAATTCTAGTAAAATTTTTCAAAATTTTCAATTAAATGAACTCAAAATCATGTTTATACATATTTATGAACGATAAAACTAGGTTTTAACACCGAAATTATTGTAACCTCAGAAAGGACATAAATTGAGAAACAAACCAAAATGTTAAAATTCATTTAAGATGGAATAGAGGACGATAAAAAGGAAAATAAAAGCCAAGTGTGGGAAAATTTACCAAGTTATCTTAAACATATGTCACATATATCTGTAACAAATAACTGAAAATACTTTTGCTTTGGACTAAACTAAACTGTTTTTACCCGATGAAAGAAAAGAAGAGATGGATCTACACGATGAATCAATTCCATCATTAAAAGGAAGTAAAGTCTTCCGAAAAAGAAACGCGCTTCTTGATTTAGGTCATGAAGTTGTCGTCCAGACCAGCTGTAGGTTGACGAAAAATCTAGAAAAGTCATCACTAAAATCAGCAGGAAATCCACGGACCTCAGCATTAAACAGGGTCGCCAAGTGGTCAGATTTATCCTAACCATGAGAAGGATTTATCTCGTACAATGGGGGGGCACCATGCAAATTAGCTGGATAAGACTAATGAATCAGATCCCCAGAAAGGATAATCTCCTTAAAGATTAAAAATCAGCTTTTAAGACTGATATTACTCAATCCTAGAGATTGACCTTAAAGATTGAGAATTCAAACTCATGGAATTCAATGATATCTAAACTCGAGCTTGAACGAGAAAATATTTTGATCAAAATTATAAACCGATTTGTTTTCTGAAAACCCTATTTTCAATACGTTCATTACCATTGAACGTAAAATCCTAGGAATTCACCTGGAATTCATTAGGTCGCCTGAACTAAATCGGGTGTCAACCGTAAGAACGGTGGTTGCATAGTGGTCAAAGACAGGACCTTGTGCCAGACCGAAAAATTATAAGGGTGAGCTTTACTATTGCTCCTACCAAGGATAGTAATTGCGTCCGACACGTTATAGACCATAATTAAAAGCATGTCAGGGGGCATTGCCTTAACAGTTGCTTGTTCAATGCTTTCCTTTCAACCGGACGGTAGTTTGCCGAAAGGTAATATACGGGACAAGTAAACTGGACGTGTTGCTTTCCAAATACAAGGTTAGCAAGTGGGTGACACAAAACCATAAGTTTTGAGCTAAAATTTTCAAATCTGAACCCCACCAAACCCACAAAAATATTTTGCAAACACCGGTAAAGGGTTATCCCGGAAAACTTATCTAGGGTAAAAACTAGATTTAATTTTCAAAAGATCAAATGTTTTCATAAAGATCCAATTTCCTTAATGGATCTAAATTTTTATAGTCATGTGGGACTGTAAACCATATCGTTACTACCATTGTTTATACCGCCGTATAGAAATCACTGATGTACAAAGTGTGAAGAATAAAGAAGTGATTCTAGTATTTCAAGACGATATTGCTTGAGGACAAGCAACGCTCAAGTGTGGGAATATTTGATAATGCTAAAAACGAACATATATTTCATAGCATTATTCCTCAAGAAAGACAAGCTTTTAGTTGCAATTGTTCTATTTACAAGTGATATTCGTTTAAATAATAAAAGGTGAAGACAAAAGACAGATTCGACGAATTGAAGACGCAAACGACCAAAAAGCTCAAAAGTACAAAAGACAATCAAAAAGGTTCCAATTATTGATAAGAAACGTCTCGAAATTACAAGAGTACAAGATTCAAAATGCAAAGTACAAAATATAAAATTGTACACAAGGACGTTCGAAAATCCGGAACCGGGACCAGAGTCAACTCTTAACGCTCGACGCAACGGACTAAAAATTACAAGTTAACTATGTATATAAATATAATATAATATATAATTAATTATATTAATTATATATATATTATATATATATTATAAAACCGTCGGCAGAGAAAGACTCCAAGGGTGTGAGCTGTAAATACATTCTCCGCGACTCGCGGAGTTTGAAGAGGATTTTGCCGCGAGTCGCGGAGCCCCAAAATTCGACTTTTCCTATAAAAGCAACCGAATTCTGATCGCAATTCATAATCTATTTCTCTCTTCTCTCATATATACGATATATATATATATATAATTTATATATTTTAATTTTAATTTTAATTCTAATAATAAGGGTATGTTAGCGAATATTGTAAGGGTGTAAGTCGAAATTCTGTCCGTGTAACGCTACGCTATTTTTAATCATTGTAAGTTATGTTCAACCTTTTTATATTAATGTCTCGTAGCTAAGTTATTATTATGCTTATTTAAAACGAAGTAATCATGATGTTGGGCTAATTACTAAAATTGGGTAATTGGGCTTTGTACCATAATTGGGGTTTGGACAAAAGAACGACACTTGTGGAAATTAGACTATGGGCTATTAATGGGCTTTATATTTGTTTAACTAAATGAAAGTTTGTTAATGTTAAAATAAAGATTTACAATTGGGCGTCCCTATAAATTACCATATACACTCGATCGGACACGATGGGCGGGGTATTTATATGTACGAATAATCGTTCATTTAACCGGACACGGGAATGGATTAATAGCCACTAGAATAATTAAAACAGGGGTGAAATTACATTCAAGGGTAATTGGTGTAATTGTTAGCAAAGTAGTAAAACCTTGGTTTACACGCAGTCGATAACCTGGTGTATTCATTAAACAAAGTATTAAAACCTTGTTACAATTCGAATCCCCAATTAGTTGGAATATTTAACTTCGGGTATAATAATAATTTGACGAGGACACTCGCACTTTATATTTATGACTGATGGACTGTTATGGACAAAAACCAGACGGACATATTAAATAATCCAGGACAAAGGACAATTAACCCATGGGGCATAAAACTAAAATCAACACGTCAAACATCATGATTATGGAAGTTTAAATAAGCATAATTCTTTTATTTCATATTTAATTTCCTTTATTTTATATTTAATTGCACTTCTAATTATCGCACTTTTATTTATTGTTATTTAATTGCACTTTTAATTATCGTCCTTTTTAATTATCGCAAGTTTATTTTATCGCACTTTTATTATTCGCAATTTCATTATCGTTATTTACTTTACGCTTTAATTTAAGTCTTGTATTTATTTTATATTTTACATTAGGTTTTAACTGCGACTAAAGTCTTAAAATCGACAAACCGGTCATTAAACGGTAAAAACCCCCCTTTATAATAATAATATTACTTATATATATATTTGTATTTTTATAAAAGTAAATTAATATAGCGTTGAGCTTTGTTTAAAGATTTCCCTGTGGAACGAACCGGACTTACTAAAAACTACACTACTGTACGATTAGGTACACTGCCTATAAGTGTTGTAGCAAGGTTTAAGTATATCCATTCTATAAATAAATAAATATCTTGTGTAAAATTGTATCGTATTTAATAGTGTTTTCTGCTAATATTAATAACTATTTTATATACACCTCGCATAACATCACTCATCATTTCCAGTAGATTTACCTACTATACTTGAGGTAGTGATGATGTTCATAATATCATTCGATTCATATATATATATATATATATATATATATATATATATATA
Organism: Rutidosis leptorrhynchoides; assembly: GCF_046630445.1. Taxonomy (NCBI): domain Eukaryota; kingdom Viridiplantae; phylum Streptophyta; class Magnoliopsida; order Asterales; family Asteraceae; genus Rutidosis; species Rutidosis leptorrhynchoides. The sequence continues at coordinate 442,402,600 of NC_092335.1, read as the reverse complement.
TATATATATATATAACTATCTTATTCGAAGATTTAAACTTGTAATCACTAGAACATAGTTTAGTTAATTCTAAACTTATTCGCAAACCAAGTTAATCCTTCTAACTTAACTTTTAAAATCAACTAAACACATTTTCTATATCTATATGATATGCTAACTTAATGATTTAAAACCTGGAAACACGAAGAACACCGTAAAACCGAACATACGCCGTCGTAGTGAAACCGGGGGCTGTTTTGGGTTAGATAATTAAAAACTATGATAAACTTTGATTTAAAAATTTTTCTTCTGGGAAAATGATTTTTCTTATTAACATGAAACTATATCCAAAAATCATGGTTAAATTCAAAGTGGAAGTATGTTTTTCAAAATGGTCATCAAGATGTCGTTCTTTCGACGGAAAGTCTTCAACACATATTTAATCAAAAACAACTGAATATGAGGCAGCGTAGGTGGATTGAATTATTGAATGATTACGACTTTGAGATTCGTTACCACCCGGGGAAGGCAAATGTGGTAGCCGATGCCTTGAGCAGGAAGGACAGAGAACCCATTCGAGTAAAATCTATGAATATAATGATTCATAATAACCTTACTACTCAAATAAAGGAGGCGCAACAAGGAGTTTTAAAAGAGGGAAATTTAAAGGATGAAATACCCAAAGGATCGGAGAAACATCTTAATATTCGGGAAGACGGAACCCGGTATAGGCTGAAAGGATTTGGGTACCAAAATTTGGAGATATGAGAGAAATGGTACTTAGAGAAGCTCATAAAACCAGATACTCAATACATCCTGGAACGGGGAAGATGTACAAGGATCTCTGGAAATATTTTTGGTGGCCGGGTATGAAAGCCGATGTTGCTAAATACGTAGGAGAATGTTTGACGTGCTCTAAGGTCAAAGCTGAGCATCAGAAACCATCAGGTCTACTTCAACAACCCGAAATCCCGGAATGGAAATGGGAAAACATTACCATGGATTTCATCACTAAATTGCCAAGGACTGCAAGTGGTTTTGATACTATTTGGGTAATAGTTGATCGTCTCACCAAATCAGCACATTTCCTGCCAATAAGAGAAGATGACAAGATGGAGAAGTTAGCACGACTGTATTTGAAGGAAGTCGTCTCCAGACATGGAATACCAATCTCTCTTATCTCTGATAGGGATGGCAGATTTATTTCAAGATTCTGGCAGACATTACAGCAAGCATTAGGAACTCGTCTAGACATGAGTACTGCCTATCATCCACAAACTGATGGGCAGAGCAAAAGGATGATACAAATGCTTGAAGACATGCTACGAGCATGTGTTATTGATTTCGGAAACAGTTGGGATCGACATCTACCATTAGCAGAATTTTCCTACAACAACAGCTACCATTCAAGCATTGAGATGGCGCCGTTTGAAGCACTTTATGGTAGAAAGTGCAGGTCTCTGATTTGTTGGAGTGAAGTGGGGGATAGACAGATTACGGGTCCGGAGATTATACAAGAAACTACCGAGAAGATCATCCAAATTCAACAACGGTTGAAAACCGCCCAAAGTCGACAAAAGAGCTACGCTGACATTAAAAGAAAAGATATAGAATTTGAAATTGGAGAGATGGTCATGCTTAAAGTTGCACCTTGGAAAGGCATTGTTCGATTTGGTAAATGAGGGAAATTAAATCCAAGGTATATTGGACCATTCAAGATTATTGATCGTGTCGGACCAGTAGCTTACCGACTTGAGTTACCTCAACAACTCGCGGCTGTACATAACACTTTCCACGTCTCGAATTTGAAGAAATATTTTGCTAAAGAAGATCTCACTATTCCGTTAGATGAAATCCAAATCAACGAAAAACTCCAATTCATCGAAGAACCCGTCGAAATAATGGATCGTGAGGTTAAAAGACTTAAGCAAAATAAGATACCAATTGTTAAGGTTCAATGGAATGCTCGTAGAGGACCCGAGTTCACCTGGGAGCGTGAAGATCAGATGAAGAAGAAATACCCGCATCTATTTCCAGAAGATTCGTCAACACCTTCAACAGCTTAAAATTTCGGGACGAAATTTATTTAACGGGTAGGTACTGTAGTGACCCGAACTTTTCCATGTTTATATATATTAATTGAGATTGATATTTACATGATTAAATATTTCCAACATGTTAAGCAATCAAACTTGTTAAGACTTGATTAATTGAAATATGTTTCATGTAGACAATTGACCACCCAAGTTGACCGGCGATTCACGAACGTTAAAACTTGTAAAAACGACATGACGATATATATATGGATATACATATGGTTAACATGAGATTATGATAAGTAAGTATCTCCATAAGTATATTAACAATGAGTTATATACATATAAACAAGACTACTAACTTAAGGATTTCGAAACGAGACATATATGTAACGATTATCGTTGTAACGACATTTAAATGTATATATATCATATTAAGATATATTAATATATCATAATATCATGATAATATAATAATTTAATATCTCATTAGATATAATAAACAATGGGTTAACAACATTAATTGAGATCGTTAACTTAAAGGTTTCAAAACAACACTTACATGTAACGACTAACGATGACTTAACGACTCAGTTAAAATGTATATACATGTAGTGTATTTAGATGTATTAAAATACTTTTGGAAGACTTCAAGACATATATGAAAACACTCATACTTAACGAAAATGGTTACAGTTACTTTTCCATTCTTTTCTTTCATCAAGAATTCTAGTCGTATTCTTACCCGTATTATACACAGCTTCAAAACGTACTTACTATGAGTATATACCAATAGGAACTAGCATGGGATTCCACTCTTGATTATGTCATGTATGAATAATCAATTTTAACTTCTACCATGAGCTAGTCAACTAACTAGAACTCCTTTTAACCCCACTCACCACTCACCAATTACCACTCATCATTCACTCCATTTCACTTCCAATTCTCTTTCTAATTCTCTCTCAACACACACACACACTATTATGAACGTATTTTTCCAGTAGTTAATCATCATCTTCATCAAAAATCACTTCAAGAATCAAGCTATAATCATCATAGGAAGAACACTTCAAAAATCCCTTCAAGTTTACTAATTTACTTCCAAGCTTTCTAATCCATTCCAAGTAATCATCTAAGATCAAGAAACCTTTATTATATACAGTAGGTTATCTTTCTTATTCAAGGTAATATTCATATTCAAACTTTGATTCAATTTCTATAACTATAAACTATCTTAATTCGAGTAAAAATCTTACTTGAACTTGTTTTTGTGTCATGACCCTACTTCAAGAACTTTCAAGCCATCCAAGATCCTTTGAAGCTAGATCATTTCTTGTCACTTCCAGTAGGTTTACCTACTAAACTGGATGTAGTAATGATCTTCATAACATCATTTGATTCATATATATAAAACTATCTTATTCGAAGGTTTAAACTCGTAATCACTAGAACATAGTTTAGTTAATTCTAAACTTGTTCGCAAACAAAAGTTAATCCTTCTAACTTGACTTTTAAAATTAACTAAACACATGTTCTATATCTATATGATATGCTAACTTAATGATTTAAAACCTGGAAACACGAAAAACACCGTAAAACCGGATTTACGCCGTCGTAGTAACACCGCGGGCTGTTTTGGGTTAGTTAATTAAAAACTATGATAAACTTTGATTTAAAAGTTGTTATTCTGAGAAAATGATTTTTATTATGAACATGAAACTATATCCAAAAATTATGGTTAAACTCAAAGTGGAAGTATGTTTTCTAAAATGGTCATCTAGACGTCGTTCTTTCGACTGAAATGACTACCTTTACAAAATTGACTTGTAACTTATTTTTCCGACTATAAACCTATACTTTTTATTAAGTCTGGTAATCTAAGAATTAGGGAACAGACACCCTAATTGACGCGAATCCTAAAGATAGATCTATTGGGCCTAACAAACCCCATCCAAAGTACCGGATGCTTTAGTACTTCGAAATTTATATCATATCCGAAGGGTGTCCCGGAATGATGGGGATATTCTTATATATATGCATCTTGTTAATGTCGGTTACCAGGTGTTCACCATATGAATGATTTTTATCTCTATGTATGGGATGTGTATTGAAATATGAAATCTTGTGGTCTATTGTTACGATTTGATATATATAGGTTAAACCTATAACTCACCAACATTTTTGTTGACGTTTAAAGCATGTTTATTCTCAGGTGAATACTAAGAGCTTCCGCTGTTGCATACTAAAATAAGGACAAGATTTGGAGTCCATGTTTGTATGATATTGTGTAAAAACTGCATTCAAGAAACTGATTTCGATGTAACATATTTGTATTGTAAACCATTATGTAATGGTAGTGTGTAAACAGGATATTTTAGATTATCATTATTTGATAATCTACGTAAAGCTTTTTAAACCTTTATTTATGAAATAAAGGTTATGGTTTGTTTTAAAAATGAATGCAGTCTTTGAAAAACGTCTCATATAGAGGTCAAAACCTCGCAACGAAATCAATTAATATGGAACGTTTTTAATCAATAAGAACGGGACATTTCATTTTAGCTACGTGAAACTTTGTAACAAACATATACTAACCATAACTTAACTAACTTATATTGTATTATACATGTATTCTAACATATATTATGTAATCTTGATAGACCATAGACACGTATACAATGTTTTGACATATCATGTCGACGTCATCTATATATATTATTTGGAACAACCATAGACACTCTATATGCGGTAATGTTCGAGTTAGCTGTACAGGGTTGAGGTTGATTCCAAAATAATATATATACCTTGAGTTGTGATCGAGTCTGAGACTTGTATACACTGGGTCGTGAATTGATTCGAGATAATATATATATATATATATATATATATATATATATATATATATATATATATATATATATATATATATATATATATATATATATATATATATATATATATATATATATCGATTTATTTCTGTACTATTAACTGTGAACTACTAATTGTGGACTACTAACGTTGGACTGCTAATTTAACAACTTAAAACGTCAACACGTAATAAAAATGTTGTGAATATATTTCGATCATATTTTGATATATATATATATATATATATATATATATATATATATATATATATATATATATATATATATATATATATATATATATTTGTTATAGGTTCGTGAATCAACCCGTGGCCAAGTTTAAATCTCGACGAATTGAAAATCTGTGAAAGTGAGTTATAGTCCCATTTTTACTATCTAATATTTTTGGGATGGGAATACATGCAGCTTTTTAAATATTTTACAAAATAGACACCAGTACTCGAAACTATATTCTATGGTTGGATTATTAAACCGAATATCATCCCTTTTAGCTTGGTAACCTAAGAATTAGGCACACGAGAGGTTCTGTTCCTAATTGATGTGAATCCTAAAGATAGATCTATTGGGCCTAACAACCCCCATTCAGGTTATGGATGGCTTTATTACTTCGAGATTATTATTATACAGACGAGAGGTTCTGTTTGAGGATATTCTATGCATTAAAGTTAATGTCGGTTACCAGATGTTCAAGTCATATGAATGATTTTATCTTTATGCAGACGAGAGGTTCTGCTTATAAATATGAAAATCTTGTGGTCTATTATTACAATTTGATTTATATATATATATATAGGCTAAACCTATAACTCACCAACATTTTTGTTAATATTTTAAGCATGTTTATTCTCAGGTGATTTTTAAGAGCTTCCGCTGTTGCATGCTAGTTAAAGACAAGATTTGGAGTCAGCATGCTTGTATAATATTGTTTAAAAACTGCATTCGGAAAATAAATTGTTGTATAATATTATTGTAATCCATTATGTAACGGACGTGTGAAAAAGTGTATTTTAGATTATCATCACTTGATAATCTTTGTTATGTCTAATAAACCTTTATCGATAAAATAAAGGTTATGGTTTGTTTTAAAAACGAATGCAGTCTTTGAAAAACGTCTCATATAGAGGTCAAAACCTCGCAACGAAACCAATTAATATGAAACGTTTATAATTAATATGAACGGGACATTTCAGAACCTAGAAAGATACAAAGAACAAACGATATAAAACTATCTATAACCGGGTCATACATGTCAAACCAAATCAACCAAACCATCTAACCTAGGGGATAACAGTCTCAAGATAAACAACAAGCAAGAAGGCTTTTATTTTTCGCGTTTATTGTTTCGTTTATTGATTTGTGGGTGAGTGATTTTGCTAAATCACTTGCATTGTCTGGTCCTAAAATCCTTACAGGCAGAGGCGGAACTTCCTTATAATTGGAGGGAGTGGTCGCCCCTGCTGCAAAATGACTCGTATATAGCTTTTCCAATAGTGTAGTATAGAAAATAAAAGATTTCTTTTATAGTCGCCCCCTCTGAATGTGAGTATTTATGAAAACATAAGGTGAAACCTAAAAATGTACGGAGTAATTTCATCTCTCAGGCCCAATAGGCCACTATGTCAAAATTCATTATCTATACTCATCCTTATTTTTTATTTTTTATTAATATATTCATTCATTCAATTCAATATTGAATTTCAATCAATAGGGATAGATAAATTATATTTACTAAATTATACATTATCGTTAATTTTTCTCATTAAATTAAAACTAAATAATACGAGTATTAAAAATGACTTTCTTTATACATATTTAAGTTAACGTTTTTCTAATCTTTAATTTTGGGCATTGATATATTATTCAACATCATTTTAACTTCATGCACCATAATTGTGCATAAACAGGTTGTACAGTACAACATATTAATGCATGATTTATGGTGGATTAAGTAAAAACGATGGTGAATATATCACCTCCCTTTTTTATATGTGTATGTTGTACACGTTCATGTGAGAAGGATTTTCGCCCCCTTATCAAAGTTTTCAAGTCCTGCCACTGCTTACAGGAACGTTGTAACGTTGCAATATGCGTTGGCAACAGCAAAGTCACTCTAATATGTCCGCGCGTTGCCAACAGCAAAGTCACTCTAACATGCCCGCTAAAGACTGGTTTTCTTCCAACCTTGACACATCTTTGCCTACTAAATATGAACCTGCAACTTGCCCTTTATATCTGCCTGAACATTTTTATTTGAATAAGCATATCTAATGTTTAAATCAGTTTTTGTTGCTTAGGTTACCACTGATTCAAAACAGTTGTGTGCCTCTACCCATCATGTGATTTGCCATAAGTGACGGTTTTTCTTCTTCGTTGTACGAACATACCATCCACACGGGACTGCATATTGGCTAGTAGGGTAGTTGTCACTTTGTACCCAGTAAGTACTTTATATTCATCTACTAAATATTCTACAGTTAGAGAAATCGATTAGAGTATTGTAGCCTTAACCACTTGATCTCTACTATCAAAGAGCATACTTATTCGGCTTTGATTTTCTCACTCACTCCATTTACCCATGGGTAGAGTAGAGATGCACACCAGAACCGGTTACAAAAAAACACACACACACACACACACAAAAAAAAAACACACACACACACACAAAAACCGAAACCAGTTCTGGCTAGAACCAGGTCTCCAAGAACCGGAACCGGTTGAACCGGTTCTATATATATATATATATATATATATATATATATATATATATATATATATATATATATATATAAGGTTCCTAATGTTCAAAAAAATACCGTTTTTCCCGGTTCCAAACCGGTTGCAGAAAAATAGGTTTGGAACCGGTTTTTCTCCTTGACTCGTTTTGACACTTTTTGACATGTTACCATTTCGGACTCGAAAACATATCCGAATGAACCGAAAACGTGCAGATTTCATCTTTAATTCCAATTGGACATTTTTAACTACTTGGAATTAAAATAGCTCCAAAGTCGAATCCTGAAGAAAAACGAACCAGTAAGAATCGGTTTAGGAAAAAAAAACCGATTAAAAAAAAAAACCTTAAAAAAAAACCGACCCTACAAAACCGGAACTGGAACCGGAGAAAACCTTTTTTTTTTTTTTTTTTTTTGAACCGATGTTTTTAACCAGAACTGGTTCCAAACCGGTTTTTGTGCATCTCTATCCATGGGCACATCCCATCAAAAGACCGTCCACGTGATTTTTCTTCCGAAAATTGTAATAAAATAATGAACATTAACTGGAGACAAAAATTTTATTAGAAGTGAAAGTAATTATGTGACCTTTTGTGGGAATACAAATTCTACTAGATAACACTACTGGAAGTCTGAAAACATTGGTGATCAGATCACACTGAGAGAAGGTGGCAAGATGGGCGGGTCGGCTGACATTTTTTTTTTTTTTTAGGTAAAGGGTATACACCCGGTAAATTATATATATCAAAAAATATTACATGAGAAACGGTTGATGCAAACAAAGCACACAACCAGCAAGCCAAAAAACTAGCCAATCAAACAAGGAAGACAAAAGCAAAAACTATATTTTCCACTTCATCTTCACCTCCAACACATGTTGTGAATTTTTGAACCTCAAAGACATTAACTTCAGTCTCACTGTGTTGTAAATGTCTTTATAAACTTGCTCTGCTTTGCGTTTTGTTCGGTTGAACAAACACTTTGTTGAAATAACCCATGTTGCCACACGAACACTTTTTAGTCCCTTGTAATGGAGCCATTGAAGTATTTTATCATGAGTTAATGATTAAGAAAAGATCATTAGTAACCATGAAAAACTGATCTGAACATTCTGATTAAAGGATTTAAGAGGTTGCATCTATTTAAATTAGACTTTGACTTTGGGAGATTTCAACCCATTTTGCGCGTTCAACTTGTAGCTATTTTTCCCAACCCATTTGAAATGAAACATACACCAAATTTGAAACATACACCAAATTTGACCCGTTCATAACTAAATGGGTCGAAATTATCAGCTCTAATTCGAGTATAAACTTACTCAACTTACACATATTACAAACAAATATAATTTCTTTATATTAACACAAATGATAGTGTCTGTCACTCTGTTGCAGTATGATGAATATCAATATATCAACAAGGACTAGTATCATCATCATCATCATAAACATGAATTTAAAGATCCAAATTGATATAAACAAAAATACAACAAGAGCAGACCATACTGGTACCCGAGTCAAAACTCATATCGTACCCAAACGGATCACTAATCTGAAGTGTTCACGAAAATTTACAACAAATCTTTAATGAAATCAAGGTTTAATGTGTCCCGAATAATAAGAAAAAGACCAAGACCGAAAACAAGTGTGATCCCAGACGACATTATCCCTTGTTCGACTTCTAACGGAAGCTTTCTTCCACCTCGTATCGCCTCGACAAGAATTAACGCTAACGAACCCCCATCTAACGCAGGCAAAGGAAGAAGATTTATAACTGCAAGATTAATGTTTAAAATGGCTGCAAATTGATACAACCCGTCAACGTTCGATTTAGCAACTTCTGCACCTACAGCTATAATTGCAACGGGCCCCGAAACCTTACTAGCACTTTGCGAAAAGTTTAAAAAAGTCTGCTTTAAACTGTCCACAACGTTAAAAGTCAAACCCCAAAACTCGCGCCCTGTGAAACTAAACGCTTCTAAAACATCTTTCGGTTTGTCCTTCAACACCTTAACATTTGGGGCTAACTGAACACCGATTCGACCACTACCATCAACGTTTTGATCCGGGGTGACGTTAATTAAGAAATCTTTCCCACTTCTATTTATCTTAAACAACACACTTGATTTAGGGTTTTTCTTAATGACATCAACAACTTGAGAAACCGAATTCGGGATGGTTTTGGGTAATTCGACGTCGTTAACCGAAAGGATGACATCACCGGCTAACAACCCGTCTCGAGAAGCAGCCGAAAAGGGTCGAACTTCGGGTACAATTACACCAGGGAAAGATTCTTGAACAGGTAATCCAACAAATACTATTTGAGCAAAGATTATAACATATGCAAAGATTATATTGGCAACAACACCAGCTGAAATAACAAGAACCCTGTCTAAAATAGGTCTATTTTTCAGCAAATTTACATCATCAACTGGGATATCACTATCAGGATCATTATCAGGGAACCCTACAAACCCACCTAAAGGAAATGCTCTTAAAGAATACTCTACATTTTTAGCATTAAATTTAGCTAAAATAGGACCAAAACCAACAGCAAATTTACTTACATGAATCCCTTGAAGAGTAGCAGCTAAAAAATGACCACTTTCATGAACAACTATAATTGCTGTTAATACTGATACAGCTTCTATTACAGATTGAGCACTTTCAAACCCACCAAAACCAAAATCAGCTAATGCTAAAGTTTTGAACTTTTTCTTGTTTCCAATTGGGTATCCGATTTTTTCATGTAAAAATTGTTTCTTTTCAAGAAAATTGATACTTGAAGATGGGTATGATGAATAAGAAGTAGGTAAAGATGAAAACTGGTGTTTGGGTTTGTTATGATGTAATCTAATGGTTGAAGAAGGACTAAAAGGTGAAAGATTTGTTAACATGATGGAAGAAAGAATCACAGAGGAGGAGGGAGATCAAAGTTTTTGGATAATATGGGTATGTGGATGGGAAGTGAGTGGTATGTCAATTAACTTGTGCTGGATTTGTGTACACATTCAAAACTCTTTTAATTGAGGTTTTCCGTTTTAGCAAAATGAATTATGGGCTTTAGGCCTTGTGTACAAGGTGTAAAAACATTCAAAATATATTTATTGGCCCAAAATTGTAATACCCCACACCTCAATTTTTGATGCTGCAGAATCTCTTGCATGTTAAACTAAAGGGAAATTGATGAAAATACATTTTTTTAAGGCTTCTAACAAAATACATTTTTTTAAAAAAAATTGACTTTTTACACCATTCAGTAGACGGGATTTCTGTCTACCACATTTATCTGTCGTCCACTACCATTTTTACAAAGTAGTAGACAGTAACAACAAGGTAGTAGACAGTGAGAACAAAGCAGTAGACAGCCAAATACAAGGTAGCTGACCGTCTACTGCCTTGTTGTTACTGTCTACTACCTTGTTGTAGGTGTCGACTGATATGTATTATTGGTGTCGACACCTACAACAAGGCAGTAGACGGTCAGCTACCTTGTAATTGGCTGTCTACTGCTTTGTTCTCACTGTCTACTATCTTGTTGTTACTGTCTACTACTTTGTAAAAATGGTAGTAGACGACAGATAAAGGTGGTAGACAGAAATTCCGTCTACCGAATGGTGTAAAAAGACAATTTTTTTTAAAAAAGTATATTTTGTTTGAAGCCTTAAAAAAAGTGTATTTTGAACAATTTCCCTAAACTAAACCCTAACCAACCCAACCCTCAATTGATTAGGGCCAACAAACTTGTTATATCATTATATACTCCCCTTTGAACGACGAAATTCGTGAAAATTCGAACTGAAATAATACACTATCAAAAAATAAAATAAATAACCTTTTTTCTCATTTGTTGCATGAAGGATACTGGTATTCGCTTATAAAGTTGCATATTATTACGACTCTCTCATATTCTGTAACGATGGTGTGGCTTGTATTGCCTGAGGATTGAGCACATTTCTCTTTTTTCGTAACGTTGTAGTGGCTTGCTTTGCCTTATGATTGAGCACGTCTCATATTTCGTAATGAATGGTTATATCTATTGCTTTATCTAAGTCTTGGACGATTAATCAATTGGATGTTTAAAATGCATTCCTCCATGACACTCTAAATGAGAGGGTATATATGCATTAGCCGTATGGTTTTCGTGATCCACGGAAGCCAAATCACATGTGTCTACTCAAACACTTGTTATATGGCTTGAAACAATCTCCACGAGCTTGGCACCAAACTGAATTTGTAGCTACCAACGGTTTCAAACATAGCAAATCTGATCAACCAATTTTTATTTTACGCGAGGGTTCTGATGTGGCTTACCTTCTCTTATACGTTGACAACATCATTTTAACATCTCTTAGTGAAACAGTGATACACTTGTTGTCTTATGAATTTTCCATAAAAGATCAAGGTCCTCTCAAGTCATTCTTGGGCATTGTTGTAAAATGGACATCGACTGGTTTATTTCTTAATCAAACGAGTGATGCCAAGGATATTATAGAACGAGCCGGGATGACTAACTGCCATGACGTACGTACTCCAGTTAATACCAATGGAATATTGAGAACTAATTAGGGTACACCTTATTCTAATCCTACTCACTTTTGTAACTTGGCAGGTGCATTGGAATACTTGACATTCACGAGACCTGACATATCATATGCAGTGCATCAAATTTGTTTGCATATGTATGATCTAAAGGATTATCACATCCATGCTCATAAGTGTATTATACATTATCTGCAAGGCAATACTGATCACAGTTTGCATTTGGACAAATCATCGGTCCACAATCTCGTTTCATACACAAATGTTGATTGGGGTGGGTGCCTCGGCACTAGACACTCAACCTTCGGTTATCGTGTGTTCTGAGGAACTAATTTAATCTCGTGGCCATCTAAGAGACAACCCGTTGTTTCACGTTCAAGTGTTGAAGCTGAATATCGGGCCGTTGCTAATGTGGTGTCTGAAAGTTTTTGGTTGCGCAACTTATTGTTGGAACTTCATTGTCCGATCACTAAAGCCAGACTTGTATTTTGTAACAATGTTAGTGCTATCTTTTTGTCGTCTGGGAATCCCGTGCAATACCAACGTAATAAACATATTGAAATGGATATTCATTTTGTACGGGAAAAATTTACGGTTAGGTTAGTGTCTTACATGTACCAACTCATTCTCAAATTGCGGACATTTTCACGAAGAGGTTACCACGTGTCCTATTTGAAGAATTTCGAAACAGTCTAATTGTCCGTTCTTCTCCCACTAAGACTCAGGAGCTATATTAGATGAAATGTCCCGTTCATATTGATTATAAACGTTCCATATTAATTGATTTCGTTGCGAGGCTTATGAGACGTTTTTCAAAGACTACATTCATTTTTGAAACAACCATAACCTTTATTTTATCAATAAAGGTTTCAAAAGCATTACGTAGATTATCAAATAATGATAATCTAAAATATACTGTTTACACACGACCATTACATAATGGTTTACAATAGAAATATATTACATCGACATATGTTTCTTGAATGCAATTTTTACACAATATCATACAAACATGGACTCAAAATCTTGTCCTTATTTTAGTATGCAACAGCGGAAGCTCTTAGTATTCACCTGAGAATAAACATGCTTTAAACGTCAACAAAAAATGTTGGTGAGTTATAGGTTTAACCTATATATATCAAATCGTAACAATAGACCACAAGATTTCATATTTCAATATACATCCCATACATAGAGATAAAAATCATTCATATGGTGAACACCTGGTAACCGACATTAACAAGATGCATATATAAGAATATCCCCATCATTCCGGGACACCCTTCGGATATGATATAAATTTCGAAGTACTAAAGCATCCGGTACTTTGGATAGGGTTTGTTAGGCCCAATAGATCTATCTTTAGGATTCGCGTCAATTAGGGTGTATGTTCCCTAATTCTTAGATTACCAGACTTAATAAAAAAGGGCATATTCGATTTCGATAATTCAACCATAGAATGTAGTTTCACGTACTTGTGTCTATTTTGTAAATCATTTATAAAACCTGCATGTATTCTCATCTCAAAAATATTAGATTTTAAATGTGGGACTATAACTCACTTTCACATATTTTTACTTCGTCGGGAAGTAAGACTTGGCCACTGGTCGATTCATGAACCTATAACAAATATGTACATATATATCAAAGTATGTAAAAAATATATTTACAACACTTTTAATACATTTTGATGTTTTAAGTTTATTAAGTCAGCTGTCCTCGTTAGTAACCTACAACTAGTTGTCCACAGTTAGATGTACAAAAATAAATCGATATATATTATCTTGAATCAATCCACGACCCAGTGTACACACGTCTCAGGCTAGATCACAACTCAAAGTATATATATTTTTGGAATCAACCTCAACCCTGTATAGCTAACTCCAACATTACTGCATATAGAGTGTCTATGGTTGTTCTAAATAATATATATACATGGGTCGATATGATATGTCAAAACATTTGCATACGTGTCTATGGTATCCCAAGATTACATAATATATTAGAATACATGTATAATACAATATAAGTTAGCTAGGATATGATTTGTATAGAATTGTTAATATTTCCCGTAGCTACAAAAATCAAAAAATATCCAATCTTGTTTTACCCATAACTTCTTCATTTTAAATCCGTTTTGAGTGAATCAAAATGCTATGGTTTCATATTGAACTCTATTTTATGAATCTAAACAGAAAAAATATAGGTTTATAGTCGGAAATATAAGTTACAAGTCGTTTTTGTAAGAGGTAGTCATTTCAGTCGAAAGAACGACGTCTTGATGACCATTTTGAAAAATATACTTCTACTTTGAGTTTAACCATGATTTTTGGATATAGTTTCATGTTCATAAGAAAAATCATTTTTTCAGAAGAACAACTTTTAAATCAAAGTTTATCATAGTTTTTAATTATCAAACCCAAAACAGCCCGCGGTGTTACTACGACGGCGTATGTCCAGTTTTTCGGTGTTTTTCGTGTTTCCAGGTTTTAAATCATTAAGTTAGCATATCATATAGATATAGAACATGTGTTTAGTTGATTTTAAAAGTCAAGTTAGAAGGATTAACTTTTGTTTGCGAACAAGTTTACAATTAACTAAACTATGTTCTAGTGATTTCAAGTTTAAACCTTCGAATAAGATAGCTTTATATGTATGAATCGAATGATGTTATGAACATCATTACTACCTCAAGTTTTATGGATAAACCTACTTTAAAAGAGACAAATGGATCTAGCTTCAAAGGATCTTGGATGGCTTGAAAGTTCTTGAAGTAGAATCATGACACGAAAACAAGTTCAAGTAAGATTTTCACTCGAAATAAGATTGTTATAGTTATAGAAATTGAATCAAAGTTTGAATATGAGTATTACCTTGTATTAGAAAGATATATTACTGTAAATAAGAAAGATTTCTTGAGGTTGGATGATCACTCTACAAGATTGGAAGTAAACTAGCAAACTTGGAAGTATTCTTGATTTTATGAAACTAGAACTTGTAGAATTTATGAAGAACACTTAGAACTTGAAGATAGAATTTGAGATAGATCAATTAGATGAAGAAAATTGAAGAATGAAAGTGTTTGTAGGTGTTTTTGGTCGTTGGTGTATGGATTAGATATAAAGGATATGTAATTTTGTTTTCATGTAAATAAGTCATGAATGATTACTCATATTTTTGTAATTTTATGAGATATTTCATGCTAGTTGCCAAATGATAGTTCCCACATGTGTTAGGTGACTCACATGGGCTGCTAAGAGCTGATCATTGGAGTGTATATACCAATAGTACATACATCTAAAAGCTGTGTATTGTACGAGTACGAATACGGGTGCATACGAGTAGAATTGTTGATGAAACTGAACGAGGATGTAATTGTAAGAATTTTTGTTAAGTAGAAGTATTTTGATAAGTGTCTTGAAGTCTTTCAAAAGTGTATGAATACATATTAAAACACTACATGCATATACATTTTAACTGGGTCGTTAAGTCATCGTTAGTTGTTACATGTAAGTGTTGTTTTGAAACCTTTAGGTTAACGATCTTGTTAAATGTTGTTAACCCAATGTTTATAATATCAAATGAGATTTTAAATTATTATATTATCATGATATTATGATGTACGAATATCTCTTAATATGATATATATATATTAAATGTCGTTACAACGATAATCGTTACATATATGTCTCGTTTCAAAATCATTAAGTTAGTAGTCTTGTTTTTACATATGTAGTTCATTGTTAATATACTTAATGATATGTTTACTTATCATAATATCATGTTAACTATATATATAACCATATATATGTCATCATATAGTTTTTACAAGTTTTAACGTTCGTGAATCACCGGTCAACTTGGGTGGTCAATTGTCTATATGAAACCTATTTCAATTAATCAAGTCTTAACAAGTTTAATTGCTTAACATGTTGGAAACACTTAATCATGTAAATAACAATTTCATTTAATATATATATAAACATGGAAAAGTTCGGGTCACTACATTAGATATACTATATGTATCGCGTAAATATTTTGTATTATTTTGAAAGATATGTTTCTTATAGGTAAAGTTTGTAAAACTTCCATTATTCTCTTATTGTTAGTAAGTCATGATAGGATCCACTTGTGTATATATTACGATCAAATGTTAATGAGAAAGCAAGCAATTCTTTTTCATATAATAATTATATGAAAAAGAAAGAAAAACTTGATAGATTGGTAGATGATTTTTTTTTTACTTTTTTTTATTGAATGAATCACATTGGATCTGCTTTTGAATATGGTTTTTTATTTAAAGGCAAAGATATACACCCAACCCGATATATATAATGTTCTTAACCGGACTTGAACCATAACCACAAGATCAGAGGGATACCTTGATACCGCCAGACCAATGGCCCATTAGTTATGGGTAGTGTTTGACTAATAGCAATGGGCAATAAATGGAAATGGGTAAAATAAAAAATTAAAAGATAAGAACATAATTTATTTATTAATTATTATTTTTTTTTTTTGAAAAATGAACTTAAATAAATAACGGAATGAGACCTTCGACTGAAGATGAAAGAAACAAAACTAAAACGATACAAGAGGTGAAACACTATTGACAAAATACAAAGAAACGACGAAAACCAAAATAACAACACCCTAAGTTAACCGAAACAAATTAAGAAACACTACTAAAAAACAAGGCAGGCTACACTGGAACACAAACACAATCCTAAGGTATGAAAAACACAACATAACAAATAAAACACCTAGCAACCCGAAGGACCATCCCCAACATCAAAACCGTTCATAACCAAACAGAGTTTTTCGCCGCCGTACATGCTTTTTTGCTCTTCGAGGCTGACTAGATAACTTTACCTCCCACTTTGGCAAAACAGACAACCTTGCTTTCACGAGAAGAGAAAGAAAACTCCATGTTATCTTTTTCCCGCTCCATCAACTGCCACATACTTGGAAAAGAACTTAGATGATGAATGATGATTGAGAACTTTAATGTTTTTTAGTGGTTGGTAAAATAAAAACCAGGTGGCACAAAGATTTATTTGTGACGCTGATGACAGCCTGCGGTTGTTGCGGCAGCCGTAGGGGTGGGGTTTTTGGGTATTTTTGAGGGTTTTGAGATGAATATGGTGATTTGAGGGGACACGGTCTCGGGATCAAACCCATTTTACATTTTAAATGATGAAAGCTGCGCGGTTAATATATCCTTTATTGATCAACTATTTATAGAGTACATTATTACTTAAAAACCTAATAAACTCTAACCGAACCAAGTCCACAATAGAGTTTGAGCCAACTAACTTATTATATCATTTGATAGAAAATAGCTTAATAACGCGAAGTCACCCTTTGTGCTATTGTTACCACATACATTCTAAACACTCAAAAGAGCTGATCTTGAGTTCAACTAAACTTGAGCTTAGTTCAGGATAAACTTAGCAAGTCCGAGCTTGTTTGTACCTTTTCCGGCCAACAGATACAAGTACAAGTACAAGGTTTAGGTGTTGTTTGTTTTTCTGTCTGCAGATCTTATTATATCTTATGTCTGCATCTGCGGACGCTCAGACTTTTTTATTGCAGACAGATTATTTTTCAGAAGATATAAGATAAAATAATGTCTTATTATGCCTGCAGTCTCGCAGACTTAAAAATATGCTTCTAAGTGCTGCAGACAGAACTAAGTTATTTTGCAGACATAAAAATAAACATTCTTAACTATTCAGCATACAGACCTTCAGACCACATCTTTTTTACAAACAAGGTCCACAGATCTTTATACAAAAACATATTAAAAAACAAACATCACCTTAGACTTAGCGGAGTGGATGATTGACTGTTTTCCCTCCGAACAGCGCCCGGGTAGACCCGAATCACGATATAGAAATTGTGAGGTGGCTTAAGTCAATCTTCAACCTAACCTAACTGTGAGTTGGTTCGTCTAGCGTTCTGGTGCTATGGTTTCGAGGCTTAGAGAGAGAAAGTACTGTGTGAGTGAGAAAGTATGTTCTCTAACACAAGTCCAAGTATACAAAAAAGTGATGGCCAAGGTACCCTATTTATAGGCACTTGGGGTCTCCGGATTATTCAGAGACACGTGTCATGCTATGATTGATTGATTTGTCTGAAAAGTGCGTAACTGACTTTCCACTTTATGCTGACGTGACATATGTGCTGCTCTCATGCTTTATACTTTGATATTTAGGGCTTAAGCATTAAAAACAGCCTGCACAGTGCTTACCCTAAACTGTAACAACCCAAACCAAACCACGTTCGAACCCGCTTAAAGTATCACAAAAAAAAAAATTATTTTGTTGAACAGCTATTGGCGCGGCGCGCCAACCTTCTGCGCGGCGCGCAAAAAGGCCTGGACAGGCTGCTGTCCCTAAAAGTCAAAAACATGAAAATGTTTGACCACTTCCCGACGTATTTAGACAAAACGCTTTTCACAACCTATTCATATATGAAAAACTAAGACGTTCCATTCATAAAATAAGTTTTACAAGGCCGGGCCCACATCGGCCGTTTTACGACTTTTATACGAAAATACAAGTTTTCAATCACATGATTTGTAATACAAAATAAAGACCGAGCATGGCGATTGGGAATACGCTACCCAATCCTAATCAATCCAAAAGCAAGAATTCTAAAGCAACTACGCGAGTCACTAGTTCCCACGCTTACCCGAGCCACCTCATCCAAGCAAATCTATAAAAAAAGTAAACAACGAGAGGGTAAGCTAACGCTTAGTTAGTGAGAATATACTACATACATATATATGCATAAAATGGACACGCCACACAAATAACCAAATACCGCATACCGGAGCATCCAAGCATAAAGGCAAGCTAGTCTAAGCATACCGTAAGATCACTAAGCAACGAGCTAAAGATACATCAACAAAATATAAGTTCACCAACAACGATGTGAACAATGCCAAATAAGCTACATCTAGAGGGTTAGCTACATCACGACAATACAACATTATACGTATACAATATATATATATATATATATATATATATATATATATATATATATATATATATATATATATATATATATATATATATATATATATATATATATATATATCTCGAATAACATAATTTGCTTACGCTTACAACACAATAACCACGGTTAACCAAATCTTCGCAAGGGAATGACTTCGCGAAACAAGTCATCGATGTTCATAACAACCGTTAGCTTCCAAACACGACTTTGTCATGCTAACCCCCCGAGGTGTTCCAAAAATGGCTATGGTATCACCCCCAAGTGTTTCAAAAACGGCTATGACATCACTTGATCAATGTGTGAGTAAAACACGGCTATTACTCACAATCATGTACACAAACACGGCTATGTGCAACAATTACTACGGGCAACAACGTGGGAGTAAAACACGGCTATTACTCGCCACCATATGCACAAACACGGCTATGTGCATAATTATCAATTGGACAAAACGGATATGTCCCACAACCATGGTCACAAAAACGGCTATGTGACACCATTACTACAGGCAACTAAATCATATGCATACATACATAGATATTCCACTCACAATATTAACCCTTCGCCATTGGGGTTATATAATCCACATCACACGCCCATGTGATAACGTACACATAAAGTGTGCACCTCGCCAAGGTAGTCAACCAAAATGCACAACCGTGCCAATTGGACCTATACACAAGTTCAACAATTCCACCTTTATGAGAAGTGAGCTCTATAACCGAGAACCCCTTCACCCGACCCGCACCCATCCTACACATACATATGCATATAGGATATTAACACTCACCTTGTCGTCTTGAAGAATGCCACCGAATAATCCGCAATCGCCGATGGAATGTACCCATTCCATTTATCACATAACAAGTAACACAATTAGGGTGGATATACAAATCAACCCAAATTGACTACTAGTTCAATTTCGACCCAAATGCACTTCCAAGCACAAATCGCGCCCAAACTAACCAATAATCACTAACACAAGTGAGAATGGTCCTAATATGCCAATCAAACTCAATCATAGGTGTTAAACACCTATCTTGTCCAAAATGACACTTAAACCCTAATTTGACCCATAAGAAGTCAATATCACGCCATTAGCAAGTTTTGACACCAAAACATATTTAACTCGGTTTTATACTTCAACTTAATCCATTTTGAGTTTATAAATCTTATTAAATCGACAATTGGGTCATAATCATCACCAAACCCTAATTTTGACTCTAGTCAAAATTAGTCAACCCAAATTCACCTAAAGTGGTTCCAACACTTCCATAATCACTAAACCTAGTGATTAAACTCAAGATTAAAGCCTAATCAAGGCCAAATCGTCAACCAACCTAAAACCCGCCAAGTGACAAGAATAACTAGTCACCATAAACCCATTTCATCATCTAAGAGGGTTTCACTACAAATCAAACTCAAACCCTAACTTGAATATCAAATCTAACAAATATAATTCGGAGTTTGAACTTACCAATACCACCAAAATGATGCCGTTGACGAGTAGAACAACTTTAAAACCCGAGCTTTGGTGAGAATCCAACTCCTTCTTCTTCAAATCAAGCTCTCTCTCACTAAAAGTGGGTTTCTCTCACTAGGGTTTGAAGAGAGTGTTTGTGTGGGTGAAATGTGATCCAAAATGATCAATGGATCAGTTTTGATGACCCCAAACTGACCCCTAGTGAAAAGACCAAAGTACCCCTCATTTAAATCTTTTAAAAAAGCTGAAAATTGCATCAGCCAGGATCGGAGCGCCGCTCCAAATGGTGGAGCGCTGCTCCAACCTACAGGTCAGTTTTCAGAAACTTGTTTTGGCCATAACTTTTTGACCGTAGCTCCGTTTTCGATGAATCAAATATCGTTGGAAACGTAATAAGATTTTCTTTCCAAAGGTAAGGCTTTGAAACATCAACACAAACTTTATTTGGGGTTGAAAAGATACGTACACACCTTGTCACTTCAGACAACGTCCAGTTTCTTCGACGTTCGAGCAAGCAACACGTACATGCTTCGTACACCTCATACACGCATCGTACACCATAAATACATTATGTACCATAAATATTTGGGTCTTACAACTCTCCCCCACTTAAACTCGATCACGTCCTCGTGATCCTCGTCACTTAACCATCCGGACCTACACTCAAAGGTCCTCAACATATGTTCCAATCCGACTTTCTTAGGCAATCCTTCCCAATGAATCGCCTTTAACAACTAAATCGTCACCCGCGATTTAACAAAACCACCATCCGAGCACTAAAACCTGCTCCTTTCCTCATATCGGGAAAAACTCAACCAATCTCGTACCGAGATATCAATTCCTTAGCGTACCTTTACCAAGGACAACGCTAAAAGCGACCAAGTCTCAACCTAAAGTCAACAATCCGAACGTTGAAGATCGAACCACATGAATCCTTACGGATTACACTTACCACTAAACATCCTTTGTAGTGCACAATATAACCAATACGCTACTATCCTAACATCATAAGCAACGGCTAAAACCAAAAGTGCCCAAAATGACTATGGCAACACTAAACCCAAGGTGCACAAAAATCGACTATTGTTACACCCGTAACAACATGTGAGCGAAACACGGCTATCGCCTCACTAATCCCACGACATGGTCTCCACGACCCCACCATCGGCGTATAAAACCACCGTTAGTTCACACAACGTGGTACTTATGACCCCACCATTGGCGTATAAAACAACCAATAGATCACACATCCAACAACATGAAGGCTGGCAGAAAACTACACGCGACCCACTTCCCAAATCTCAACACCGGATGAAGTCAGCGGACCCCGTCAACAGTCATGCTTCACCGATATAACACTACACCCATGATGAAGTCAGCGGACCCCGAAGGTCATGCTTCACCAATCAACGATCTCATGATGAAGTCAGCGGACCCCGAAGGTCATGCTCCACCAATCAACGATCCCATGATGAAGTCAGCGGACCCCAAAGGTCATGCTTCACCAATCAATGATCTCATGATGAAGTCAGAGGACCCCGAAGGTCATGCTTCACCAGTCAACGATCCCTTTTGGCCTCGAACAATGAGTAGCGTAACATCGCGCTCTGCTACTGTAAGACCCTAATATTTATTATACGGAAGGGTAATTATGCTACATAAAGTGCAGGAAGCATTGTGTAATTAAACAAAGCTCAGATTCTGCCCAGACATGGGTGCGCACCGCGCACACCCATGGGTGCGCGCCGCGCACGAGCCCAGCGACAGAATTCTGTTTTTTCTATTTTGGGTTTAATGAGGGGCTTTTTGGTCTTTTCACTTGAGGCCGGATGTGAAGCCATATCAGCTGGTTAGATTCAATTTTGGATCACATTTCACATCAATTAACACTCTCAAATCATTCTAGAGAGAGAGGGAGATTTCTAGAGAGAGATTTGGGGTTTTGGAGAAGAAGGAGCTTGAATTGATCAAAGTCTCGGGTTTTAAAGTTGTTCACCTCGTTCCTAGCTACGTTTTGGTGGTTGTGGTAAGTTCTAACTCCGAATTTCATTGTTTGATTTTGATAATCAAGTTAGGGTTTGAACTTAAATTGATGAGAAACCCATTTAAACTCTTGAAATGAGTTTAGTGATGCTAGTAATCGGGTTTATTGCTATTGTTGGTGGATTATAGGTTGGTGAACAAATTGACCATGATTAGGACTTAAAATTAGGTTTAATCACTTAAGTTAGTGATTATGGAAGTATTGAAACCCATTTAGGGTTATTTGGTTGACTAGTTTTGACTTTGGGTCAAAATTAGGGTTTAGTGATGATTATGACCCAATTGGCGATTTAATGAGGTTTATAAACTTAAAATGGATTAGGTTGAAGTACAAAACCGAGTTAAAGGTGTTTTGGTGTCAAAACTTGTAAATGGTGAGATTTTGACCTTATGGGTCAAAATTAGGGTTATTGGGCAATTTGGAGATTTGTAAGTGTTTAACACTTGTGTTCGGGTTTAATTGGCGTGTTAGGACCATTCTCACTTGTGTTAGTGATTATTGGTTAATTTTGGGCGCGGTTTGTACTTGGAAGTGCATTTGGGTCGAATTTGCACTAGGTGTCAAATTAGGTTGGTTTGTAAATCCAATCTAAGTGTGTGGTTGACATTGTGATAATGGAATAGGTACTTTCCATTGGCGAGTTGCGGTTTACTTGGAAGCATTCATCAAGGCGACAAGGTGAGTGTTAATATCCTATGTGCATATGTATGTGTAGGATGGGTGCGGGTCGGGTGAAGTGGTTCTCGGTTATAGAGCTCACTTCACATATAGGTAGATTCGATAGACTTTGGTATGAATCCAATTGGCACGGTTGTGCGTTTTGGTTGACCTCCTTTTGGCGAGGTGTACACTTGTGTGTACGTTATCACATGTATTGTGATGTGGTTGTGGATAACCCCGATATGGTGGATTTTATAATCCCGTGACCGTGGGTTTGAGTTGGAGAAGTGAATCGCGTGTAGTTCGGATTCACGATGACGCGTGTAGTTCGGTCATCTTATCAAAATGAATCTCGTGTAGTTCGGATTCATGGTGACTCGTGTAGTTCGGTCATCTTATTGAGGTAGTAATCTCGTGTGGTTTCGGATTACTAAGGCTCGTGTAGTTCGGCCAACCTCGATATTGTGAAGATAGTAATCTCGTGTGGTTTCGGATTACTAAGGCTCGTGTAGTTCGGCCAATCTTCATTGTGGTATTTGGTTCTCGGTATTGGGTTAAGGTGTTAACCTTGTTCGTTTATATTGTTATATATTAATGTATTGTTGTGTTGTAGCTAACCCTCCGGGTGTAGCTATTTGGCGTGGTTCATGTCGTCGTTGGTGAACTTATAATTGTTGTTGTATCTTTAGCTCGTTGCTTAGAGATCGTACGGTATGCTTAATGTAGTGCCTTATATATGGATGCTTCGGTATGCGGTATTTGTTATTTCATGGCGTGTCCATTTTATGCATATATATGTATGTAGTATATTATCATTCACTAACGTTAGCTTACCCTCTCGTTGTTGACTCTTTTTATAGATTGCATGCGGATGGTGGCTCGGGTAAGCGCGAGGATTAGAGGACTTGCATAGTTGCTTTAGAAGATCTTGCTTTTGGATTGGTTAGGATTGGGTAGCGTATCCCCAATCGCCATGCTCGGTCTTTATTTTGTGTTAAAAGTCATGTGGTCGAAAACTTGTATTTTGTACGAAAGTCGTAAAACGGCCGATGTGGGCCCGGTCTCGTAAAACTCATTTTATTATTGGAACGCGTTAGTTTTAACTAATATAAATTGTTGTGAAAAGCGTTTGGTCTAAAAGTGTCGGGAAGTCGAAGATCTTTTCGCAAAAAATGGACATTTTGATCAGAACTGTCACAGGCCTTGTGCGCGCCGCGCACAGGCAGTGGTGCGCACCGCGCACCCTTCTGTCCAGTTTAAAAATTTTTTTTTATTCCAGGTTTTTGGTTGGTTAACGGGTTGGGATGTTACAAGTGGTATCAGAGCCTGGTCTAAGGGATTTAGGTGACTTGAGATAGGTGCCTAGACTTAGACTTTTGTGTGTGCTTAATTGTTTCGGGACTTGTAGGATTACGGGCCGGAATGAGTTATAGTTAGTGTAGTGACCCGAACTTTTCCATGTTTATATATATTAATTGAGATTGATATTTACATGATTAAATGTTTCCAACATGTTAAGCAATCAAATTTGTTAAGACTTGATTAATTGAAATATGTTTCATATAGACAATTGACCACCCAAGTTAACCGGTGATTCACGAACATTAAAACTTGTAAAAACTATATGATGACATATATATGGATATATATATAGTTAACATGATACTATGATAAGTAAACATATCATTAAGTATATTAACAATGAACTACATATGTAAAACAAGACTACTAACTTAATGATTTTTAAACGAGACATATATGTAACGATTATCGTTGTAAAGACATTTAATGTATATATATCATATTAAGAGATATTCATACATGATAATATCATGATAATATAATAATTTAAAATCTCATTTGATATTATAAACATTGGGTTAACAACATTTAACAAGATCGTTAACCTAAAGGTTTCAAAACAACACTTACATGTAACGACTAACGATGACTTAACGACTCAGTTAAAATGTATATACATGTAGTGTTTTAATATGTATTTATACACTTTTGAAAGACTTCAATACACTTATCAAAATACTTCTACTTAACAAAAATACTTACAATTACATCCTCGTTCAGTTTCATCAACAATTCTACTCGTATGCACCCGTATTCGTACTCGTACAATACACAGCTTTTAGATGTATGTACTATTGGTATATACACTCCAATGATCAGCTCTTAGCAGCCCATGTGAGTCACCTAACACATGTGGGAACCATCATTTGGCAACTAGCATGAAATATCTCATAAAATTACAAAAATATGAGTAATCATTCATGACTTATTTACATGAAAACAAAATTACATATCCTTTATATCTAATCCATACACCAACGACCAAAAACACCTACAAACACTTTCATTCTTCAATTTTCTTCATCTAATTGATCTCTCTCAAGTTCTATCTTCAAGTTCTAAGTGTTCTTCATATATTTTACAAGTTCTAGTTACATAAAATCAAGAATACTTTCAAGTTTGCTAGCTCACTTCCAATCTTGTAAGGTGATCATCCAACCTCAAGAAATCTTTGTTTCTTACAGTAGGTTATCATTCTAATACAAGGTAATAATCATATTCAAACTTTGGTTCAATTTCTATAACTATAACAATCTTATTTCAAGTGATGATCTTACTTGAACTTGTTTTCGTGTCATGATTCTGCTTCAAGAACTTCGAGCCATCCAAGGATCCGTTGAAGCTAGATCCATTTTTCTCTTTTCCAGTAGGTTTATCCAAGGAACTTAAGGCATTAATGATGTTCATAACATCATTCGATTCATAAATATAAAGCTATCTTATTCGAAGGTTTAAACTTGTAATCACTAGAACATAGTTTAGTTAATTCTAAACTTGTTCGCAAACAAAAGTTAATCCTTCTAACTTGACTTTTAAAATCAACTAAACACATGTTCTATATCTATATGATATGCTAACTTAATGATTTAAAACCTGGAGACACGAAAAACACCGTAAAACCGGATTTACGCCGTCGTAGTAACACCGCGGGCTGTTTTGGGTTAGTTAATTAAAAACTATGATAAACTTTGATTTAAAAGTTGTTATTCTGAGAAAATGATTTTTATTATGAACATGAAACTATATCCAAAAATTATAGTTAAACTCAAAGTGGAAGTATGTTTTCTAAAATGGTCATCTAGACGTCGTTCTTTCGACTGAAATGACTACCTTTACAAAAACGACTTGTAACTTATTTTTCCGACTATAAACCTATACTTTTTCTGTTTAGATTCATAAAATAGAGTTCAATATGAAACCATAGCAATTTGATTCACTCAAAACGGATTTAAAATGAAGAAGTTATGGGTAAAACAAGATTGGATAATTTTTCTCATTTTAGCTACGTGAAAATTGGTAACAAATCTATTCCAACCATAACTTAATCAACTTGTATTGTATATTATGTAATCTTGAGATACCATAGACACGTATACAATGTTTCGACCTATCATGTCGACACATCTATATATATTTCGGAACAACCATAGACACTCTATATGTGAATGTTGGAGTTAGCTATACAGGGTTGAGGTTGATTCCAAAATATATATAGTTTGAGTTGTGATCAATACTGAGATACGTATACACTGGGTCGTGGATTGATCAAGATAATATTTATCGATTTATTTCTGTACATCTAACTGTGGACAACTAGTTTTAGGTTAGTAACGAGGACAGCTGACTTAATAAACTTAAAACATCAAAATATATTAAAAGTGTTGTAAATATATTTTGAACATACTTTGATATATATGTATATATTGTTATAGGTTCGTGAATCAACCAGTGGCCAAGTCTTACTTCCCGACGAAGTAAAAATCTGTGAAAGTGAGTTATAGTTCCACTTTTAAAATCTAATATTTTTGGGATGAGAATACATGCAGGTTTTATAAATGATTTATAAAATAGACACAAGTACGTGAAACTACATTCTATGGTTGAATTATCGAAATCGAATATGCCCCTTTTTATTAAGTCTGGTAATCTAAGAATTAGGGAACAGATACCCTAATTGACGCGAATCCTAAAGATAGATCTATTGGGCCTAACAAACCCCATCCAAAGTACCGGATGCTTTAGTACTTCGAAATTTATATCATATCCGAAGGGTGTCCCGAAATGATGGGGATATTCTTATATATGCATCTTGTTAATGTCGGTTACCAGGTGATCACCATATGAATGACTTTTATCTCTATGTATGGGATGTGTATTGAAATATGAAATCTTGTGGTCTATTATTATGATTTGATATATATAGGTTAAACCTATAACTCACCAACATTTTTGTTGACGTTTTAAGCATGTTTATTCTCAGGTGATTATTAAGAGCTTCCGCTGTCGCATACTTAAATAAGGACGAGATTTGGAGTCCATGCTTGTATGATATTGTGTAAAAACTGCATTCAAGAAACTTATTTTGTTGTAACATATTTGTATTGTAAACCATTATGTAATGGTCGTGTGTAAATATGATATTTTAGATTATCATTATTTGATAATCTACGTAAAGCTTTTTAAACCTTTATTGATGAAATAAAGGTTATGGTTTGTTTTAAAATGAATGCAGTCTTTGAAAAACGTCTCATATAGAGGTCAAAACCTCGTAACGAAATCAATTAATATGGAACGTTTTTAATCAATAAGAACGGGACATTTCAGTTAGTGCCTTGATTGTAGGTGGACTAACGTTTATATTAGTAATGCGGATATTATTAATATATTATTGGTGTAATTCTCGCGTATGTTTATATCGCGTAGAATTCTGTTTGTGTTTGTTTATATCATCGAACGAGGCGGTTGTTGTACTAACGAGTTAATGCGGCGTGTGTGCGTAATAAGGACTTGCAAACCTTATTACGGGTGCAAATCGTGTCTAACAAGTGATGTACAACGAGTGTTTAGCGAGATGGGCCGGTGTTGTGTGTGTGGTTTTATACGTTCGTGATCTAATCGCTTTGCATTCCTTAGAATGGCGACGGGAAGTGGGATCGAGATGAACGATTTGGAGTTTAACGCTAGAGTTGCGGCCGCCGTTGCGGAGCAAATGGGTGCGTTGGAAGAAAGAATGGATAGGAAGTATTCCGAATTTCGGGATAGTAGTGAAATGGAGCGTTATCTTAAGAGCTTCATGAGGACTAAACCCCCGATGTATGACGGGAAACCGGATCCTTTGTTAAGCACAACTTGGATTTCGGACGTCGAAGGGTGTTTCCGTACTATTGATTGCCCTCCTGAGAGAAAGACGAGACTCGCTACGAGTTTGTTGCGGGGTAGGGCAAGGGATTGGTTGGATGGTAAGATTGATCTTGTCGGTGGTGAGACGTTTATGGCTTTATCGTGGGACGACTTTAAGGAGGAATTCTTCGAGGAGTTCCGGACTTCGGCCGATTTGTGGGAATTGCGTAATGAGTTGCGAAATTTGCGACAAGGATCTATGGATTTGAGTACTCTCAAGACGACCTTTATGGCAAAGGCTCGTTTTTGTCCGGAGTATTTGGAGAATGATCGTTTGTTGATGGGGGATTTCTATCGGACCTTGAATGACGACTTGAAAAGTAAAATTAGTCGGGGTCAAGCGAAATCGTTTTCAGAATTATTCGACTTGGCTAGAGGTTTCGAGTCGTATTCACGATCGAAAAAGGGTGAACCTTCAAGTGAGCGAAGGGTCGTTTCTTATGGTGCTCCGAGTAAGAGGGCTAAGGGTCCGAGTGTGAGCACGGGTGGTACGCGAACGGGTATGTCGGATTCTAGTGCGGCTAGATGTTACAATTGTGGCGTGAGGGGTCACAAGTCTTGGGAATGTTCGGTACCAAAGGGTGATGGTATGGTGTGCTTCAATTGCCAAAAAGAAGGACATCGTAAGTCGGAATGTCCCAAGTTAGCGGGGACGGGTGCGGCAAGGAGACGTTAAGGTACGTTTCATTTTAATAAATATGTCTTTTGATTATTTATTAAATGCCGTTTGAGTTTGAGTTGTATGCCTTTGTTGTGCATGTTATGCTATGGGTGACGTTCCTAATGGAAGTACCCTATGTTGATGTTTGATTGACGGGCGAAGGGCGTAAGACTTGGTGCAACCAAGCATTCCTTAGTATTTGGGAAATGTTTCTACCAAACCATGGAAGTGGGTTTTGGTGTTCGATTGTTAAGCGCGTGCTCGCTTTCGTGTTGAAGTTGATGAACCATGAGGTTCGTTGGGTGGATTGGAACCCGAAAAAGATCGAGTGTTTGATCTCGATGTATGTTGGTAAAGGAGTCTACGTGACGCGACATTAGGTGCCTCTTATACCTACTAGCGTGGTGTTCGACTCCGATTGTGTTGCGGTACACTTTTCGTTCAAAGTGTTTAAGGGTTGGTTAAAATCCTTCGTGTGCTCAAGGTTGGAGCAAGATGTGGTAATGGGTCGTGTGAGCCCAATTGTTGGTAAAGTCTACCTGTGGTAGCATTGTGCGGGTGTAAGAGTTGTGAAATTGGGACGTGGTTCCAAGTGGGGGAGTTACACTCCCGCACGAGGAAGATTTAGTGTGATATTTCGGATGATGTTATTGGTAGATCCGGAAATTTGGTCGAGACCTAGTTTGGGTCGATTTGTAGTAGAGTGCAATTTCGGTTAACTTGTACTTATGATATTGGATTTGTAAATTATCCCTGAGGTGGTAAGTTGGTGAATCTCGTTGGGAGATAATGGACGTGTTTTTGGCGAGCAAGGTGAAATCCTTCGGTTAAGGGAGGTGTGTGTCGGGTTCTCTTTTGGAGAATTATTATTTGGTACCTATGTTTGGTATAGGTGGTTCTTGCTCGATTATGGATGGTTAGTGGTCCGCTAGGGTTCACTGTAGTGTAGCAGAGCGCGATGTTGCACGACTCGGTGTTTGAGGCCGAAAGTGCGTATGTGATAGATGAAGCATGACCTTCGGGGTCCGCTGACTTCATCGTGGGATTGTTGATTGATGAAGCATGACTTTCGGAGTCCGCTGACTTCATTATGGTATGGTTGATTGATGGAGCATGACTTTCGGGGTCTGCTGACTACATCATGGGCGTGGTGTTATATCGGTGAAGCATGATCTTCGGGTCCGCTGACTTCATCCGGTGTTGAGATTGGTGAAGCATGATCTTCGGGTCCGCTAACTTCATCATGGGTGTGGATCGCGTGTGTTCTCGGATTCACGATGACGCGTGTAGTTCGGTCATCTTATCGGAATGAATCTCGTGTGGTTCGGATTCATGGTGACTCGTGTAGTTCGGTCATCTTATTGAGGTAGTAATCTCGTGTGGTTTCGGATTACTAAGGCTCGTGTAGTTCGGCCAACCTCGATGTTGTGGAAGTGAATCTCGTGTAGTTCGGATTCACAAATGACTAGTGTGGTTTTGGTCATTGTATTGAGGAGTGAGTCTCGTGTAGTTCGGATTCATAAATGACTCGTGTAGTTCGGTCATTCCTCTGGGATAGTGACTCTCGTGTAGTTCGGATTCACTATGGCGCATGTAGTTCGGCCATTCCAGTTTGTTGTTGTAGTGAAGGTAGTGAGTCGCGTGTAGTTCGGATTCACTAAGGCGCGTGTGTTTTCGGCCAGCCTTCGTGTGTTGCGTGATCCGTCGATTGTTTTATACACCGATGGTGGGGTCGTAAGGACCTGGATGTTTGATCTATTGGTTGTTTTATACACCAATGGTGGGGTCGTAAGGACCGTGTTGTTTGATATATCGGTTGTTTGATACACTGATGGCAGGGTCGTGAGGACCATGTTGTATGTTTAGTGATGCGTTAGCCGTGTTTCGCTCACATGTTTGTTACGGGTGTGACGATGGTTGATTTCGTACACCTTGGGTTTTGCGTTTCCATAGTCGTTTTGGGCGCTATCTGTAGTGACCCGAACTTTTCCATGTTTATATATATTAATTGAGATTGATATTTACATGATTAAATGTTTCAAACATGTTAAGCAATCAAACTTGTTAAGACTTGATTAATTGAAATATGTTTCATATAGACAATTGACCACCCAAGTTGACCGGTGATTCACGAATGTTAAAACTTGTAAAAACTATATGATGACATATATATGGATATATATAGAGTTAACATGATACAATGATAAGTAAACATATCATTAAGTATATTAACAATGAACTACATATGTAAAAACAAGACTACTAACTTAATGATTTTTAAACGAGACATATATGTAACGATTATCGTTGTAAAGACATTTAATGTATATATATCATATTAAGAGATATTAATACATGATAATATCATGATAATATAATAATTTAAAATCTCATTTGATATTATAAACATTGGGTTAACAACATTTAACAAGATCGTTAACCTAAAGGTTTCAAAACAACACTTACATGTAACGACTAACGATGACTTAACGACTCAGTTAAAATGTATATACATGTAGTGTTTTAATATGTATTTATACACTTTTTAAATACTTCAATACACTTATCAAAATACTTCTACTTAACAAAAATACTTACAATTACATCCTCGTTCAGTTTCATCAACAATTCTACTCGTATGCACCCGTATTCGTACTCGTACAATACACAGCTTTTAGATGTATGTACTATTGGTATATACACTCCAATGATCAGCTCTTAGTAGCCCATGTGAGTCACCTAACACATGTGGGAACCATCATTTGGCAACTAGCATGAAATATCTTATAAAATTACAAAAATATGAGTAATTATTCATGACTTATTTACATGAAAACAAAATTACATATCCTTTATATCTAATCCATACACCAACGACCAAAAACACCTACAAACACTTTCATTCTTCAATTTTCTTTATCTAATTGATCTCTCTCAAGTTCTATCTTCAAGTTCTAAGTGTTCTTCATAAATTCTACAAGTTCTAGTTACATAAAATCAAGAATACTTTCAAGTTTGCTAGCTCACTTCCAATCTTGTAAGGTGATCATCCAACCTCAAGAAATCATTGTTTCTTACAGTAGGTTATCATTCTAATACAAGGTAATAATCATATTCAAACTTTGGTTCAATTTCTATATATATAACAATCTTATTTCAAGTGATGATCTTACTTGAACTTGTTTTCGTGTCTGATAATGCTAAAAACGAACATATATTTCATAGCATTATTCCTCAAGAAAGACAAGCTTTTAGTTGCAATTGTTCTATTTACAAGAGATATTCGTTTAAATAATAAAAGGTGAAGACAAAAGACAGATTCGACGAATTGAAGACGCAAACGACCAAAAAGCTCAAAAGTACAAAAAACAATCAAAGAGGTTCCAATTATTGATAAGAAACGTCTCGAAATTACAAGAGTACAAGATTCAAAACGCAAAATACAAAATATAAAATTGTACGCAAGGACGTTCGAAAATCCGGAACCGGGACCAGAGTCAACTCTTAACGCTCGACGCAACGGACTAAAAATTACAAGTTAACTATGCATATAAATATAATATAATATATAATTAATTATATTAATTATATATATATATTATATATATATATTATAAAACCGTCGGCAGAGAAACTCCAAGGGCGTGAGCTGTAAATACATTCTCCGCGACTCGCGGAGTTTGAAGAGCATTTTGCCGCGAGTCGCGGAGCCCCAAAAATCAACTCTGGCTATAAAGCAAACCAAATTCTGATCATTTTTGATATTCTATTTCTCTCATCTCTCTATCTATACGATATATATATATATATATATAATTTATATTTTAATTTTAATTTTAATTATAATTCTAATAATAAGGGTATGTTAGCGAATGTTGTAAGGGTGTAAGTCGAAATTCTGTCCGTGTAACGCTACGCTATTTTTAATCATTGTAAGTTATGTTCAACCTTTTTATATTAATGTCTCGTAGCTAAGTTATTATTATGCTTATTTAAAACAAAGTAATCATGATGTTGGGCTAATTACTAAAATTGGGTAATTGGGCTTTGTACCATAATTGGGGTTTGGACAAAAGAACGACACTTGTGGAAATTAGACTATGGGCTATTAATGGGCTTTATATTTGTTTAACTAAATGATAGTTTGTTAATGTTAATATAAAGATTTACAATTGGGCATCCCTATAAATTACCATATACACTCGATCGGACACGATGGGCGGGGTATTTATATGTACGAATAATCGTTCATTTAACCGGACACGGGAATGGATTAATAGCCACTAGAATAATTAAAACAGGGGTGAAATTACATTCAAGGGTAATTGGTGTAATTGTTAACAAAGTAGTAAAACCTTGGTTTACACGCAGTCGATAACCTGGTGTATTCATTAAACAAAGTATTAAAACCTTGTTACAATTCGAATCCCCAATTAGTTGGAATATTTAACTTCGGGTATAATAATAATTTGACGAGGACACTCGCACTTTATATTTATGACTGATGGACTGTTATGGACAAAAACCAGACGGACATATTAAATAATCCAGGACAAAGGACAATTAACCCATGGGCATAAAACTAAAATCAACACGTCAAACATCATGATTACGGAAGTTTAAATAAGCATAATTCTTTTATTTCATATTTAATTTCCTTTATTTTATATTTAATTGCACTTCTAATTATCGCACTTTTATTTATTGTTATTTAATCGCACTTTTAATTATCGTACTTTTTAATTATCGCAATTTTATTTTATCGCACTTTTATTATTCGCAATTTCATTATCGTTATTTACTTTACGCTTTAATTTAAGTCTTGTATTTATTTTATATTTTACATTAGGTTTTAACTGCGACTAAAGTCTTAAAATCGACAAACCGGTCATTAAACGGTAAAAACCCCCCTTTATAATAATAATATTACTTATATATATATTTGTATTTTTAATAAAAGTAAACTAATATAGCGTTGAGCTTTGTTTAAAGATTTCCCTGTGGAACGAACCGGACTTACTAAAAACTACACTACTGTACGATTAGGTACACTGCCTATAAGTATTGTAGCAAGGTTTAAGTATATCCATTCTATAAATAAATAAATATCTTGTGTAAAATTGTATCGTATTTAATAGTGTTTTCTGCTAAAATTAATAACTATTTTATATACACCTCGCATAACATCAAGTATTTTTGGCGCCGCTGCCGGGGAACTATCTTAAAAGCCGGAAGCGCAACGATAATATAAAAAAAAAAAAAGATTTTTAGTTACTTTTATTAAAAGTCGTTTTTGTAAAAATACGTTTTAAAAATTCGAAAATATAAAAAGAAAAACAAAAATATAAGTATTTTTAAGATTTTGTTAAATATTTAAGTTTTATAAGTTTCTTTATTTTTATTTTAGTTTATAAAAATATAAGTTTTAATATCTTTTATTTAATTAAAAAAAAACAGAAAACAGAAAATAAAATAAAAAAAAATAAATAAAGAAAAACGCGTTGAAATTATAAATCTGTCAACTGAATTTCTGAACCCCGCGACTCGCGGGGTTTGAAGCATAAAATACCGCGACTCGCGGAGACCATCTGACACACGGACAGAAGCCCTAATTCAGCATTAATTACGGTTTTTAATTAATTATTATTATTATTTAACCCTTATTATTATTATTATTATTATTATTAGTTTTATTTTTACTTTTACTTTTTATTTAATTTATGTATTTAGTATTAATTAGTTTTAATTAAATTGTAAAATTAGTAGTTTTATTAAAAAAATAATATAAAAATAATATTTTTATAAAAATTGTACTTTTTACAACTTTTTGTATATTTTTATATTTTGTCCCTTTTTAATCGTTGTAGCGTAATATTTGTATTTTTTTAGCTCATATTTAATTTTAAACTTAGTTTTTGCTATAGTTATTTTTACTCTAGATTTTTAGGCTTTGCCGTAGAATTCCTTAAGTGCTTTTTCTTTAGACTAAGATTTAGGTGCTTTAGAATTTTGCGACGCCTTTTTAAGTTTTAGTTTCTTTTTAAGTTATTTCTATTTGGGATTTAGTTTTTCCTGTAAGCTTTAATATTTTTAGACCTTTTACTATGTATCAATTATCATTCCAATTAGTAATATCAATTTGCGATTATAATTTTAAGTTAGTTGTAGTAATAAGGTTAGGTTAGTCAAGTATTTTTAAGTTTTTATAAGTTTCTTTTATTTTTCCGTCACCTTTTATTTTTCAACCATTTTTTTTTCTTTTTCGACCTTTTACGACGAACTCTTTTTCTCTCTTATTTCTCGCCATTCTAGTTTTTAGGACTTAGAATTTTTTCTACTTCTTATCTAAATTTCTTAAAATTACGAAAATTTATTTTAAGTGGTTAAATTAATAGACATCAAAATTTTCTGGTTCGTAGTAATAGTTGGAGTTGTGCGTGGACCGGGTTATTGGAGCCAAACAGTCCTCAATTATATTGAGACCAAACGAATCCTGCCCCTCTGCTGCATCTTTTGGCTATTCAAAACGTGGGCAAAATCAGAAAAGTCTATTAATTGGATAACTTATTATAATTTTTCTTTCCTTTTAAAAACTAATAGGATATTCAGTGAATGCACCGAACAAGACGTTCATCACCTTTTGTACGTTCACCACCTGTAACTCGATCAAGACATCGTTTAACAAATATAACCGCCGTTGATTTTTCTTTAGAATCGTCATCCAGTCGACCAAGAACCTCAGTTCAAATTTCCGATAATCCATTTTTTGAACCCGACCTCACAATTGAGAATCCGGAAAATATTCAGGAACGGTTCATAGATCCTGAACCATTAAACTTTCCTCCGGAACCACCAATCATTCAAACAGATATTGTTGAGGAACGAACCATTAAATCAGAATCATCTAGTGATACCGATTCAACAAATTCAATTTTGGAGAATCTGGAACCTTTAAGTATGGAAGACCGAATGAGAGCTAAACGCACTGGCCAAGGTCACGCAATTACTCATCCAGACATTAATGCGCCAGATTATGAAATCAAAGGACAAATTCTACACATGGTGACTAATCAATGCCAATTTAGTGGTGCGCCGAAGGAAGATCCAAATGAACATCTACGTACCTTTAATAGGATCTGCACACTATTTAAAATACGAGAAGTAGAGGATGAACAGATATATCTCATGTTATTTCCCTGGACTTTAAAGGGAGAAGCCAAAGATTGGTTGGAATCGTTACCTGAAGGGGCGATTGATACATGGGACGTTTTAATTGACAAATTTCTTAAACAATTCTTTCCTGCATCTAAAGCCGTAAGACTTCAAGCAGAAATTGTTACGTTTACACAGAAACCAAATGAAACTCTATATGAGGCGTGGACAAGATATGGAAAGTTATTAAGAGGATGTCCGCAACATGGTTTAGACACCTGTCAAATAGTACAAATATTCTACCGAGGATGCGACATCACTACAAGAAAAGACATAGATATAGCAGCTGGTGGTTCTATTATGAAGAAAACCGAAACTGATGCTTACAAAATTATTGATAACACTGCTTCCCACTCACATGAGTGGCACCAAGAAAAAGATATCATTAGATCATCTAAAGCAGCTAGAGCCGATTCTAGCCATGACTTAGATTCCATTTCCGCAAAGATAGATGCTGTGGAGAGACGAATGGAAAAGATGACTAAAGATATTCACTCAATACGAATTAGTTGTGAGCAGTGTGGAGGACCACATTTGACAAAAGATTGTCTCAGTATTGAATTAACAATGGAACAAAGAGAGAATATTTCATACATAAACCAAAGGCCTGGAAATAATTATCAGAATAATTATCAACCGCCAAGACCGATTTACAATCAAAACCAGAATTATAACCGAAATATTCCATACAACAACCAACAAGGTCCTAGCAATCAACAAGTATCCAATAATACTTACAATCAGCAAAGACCGAATTTTCAAAACAAACCACCACAACAAACCGATGATAAAAAGCCAAATTTAGAAGATATGATGACAAAGCTAGTTGAAACTCAAACACAGTTTTTCACATCTCAGAAACAAACTAATGAACAAAATGCTCAAGCATTTAGAAATCAACAAGCTTCTATTCAAAATCTGGAACAAGAAGTGAGTAACCTAGCAAGGTTAATAGGTGAAAGAAAACCGGGAAGTTTACCAAGCGATACAAATGCAAACCCCCGGAATGAAACAGCTAAAGCTATTACCACAAGAAGTGGTACAACACTTAAACCACCTGAAATACCTGTAACTTCTGATGAAACTATTCCTACTCCACAAGAACCACAACCTGATCAAGATAAGGAAAAAGAACCGGTAGTTGAAAAGGTTAATGAAAATAACATAGTTAAGGATAAACCTTATGTTAAACCATACCAACCACCACTTCCTTACCCGAGTAAAATGAAGAAAGAGAAACTTGAAGCCGAGCAATCCAAATTCTTGGATATGTTTAAACAGATAAATGTAAATCTTCCTTTCATTGATGTGATTTCAGGAATGCCTAGATATGCTAAATTCTTGAAAGATCTAATCTCAAATAGAAAGAAAATGGAAGAACTCTCGGCTGTTACTATGAATGCTAATTGTTCAGCAGTGCTGTTGAATAAGATACCAGAAAAACTATCTGATCCAGGAAGTTTCACAATTCCATGTTTTCTGGGTAGTCTTAGTTCAATAGAAGCATTGGCAGACTTAGGTGCTAGTATAAATCTAATGCCGTATTCACTATACGCTAAACTAGACCTTGGAGAATTGAAACCAACCAGAATAAGCATACAACTAGCCGATAGATCAATAAAATATCCTAGAGGGATAATGGAGAACATGCTAGTTAAAGTTGGTACTTTAGTATTTCCAGTAGATTTTGTTGTTTTGGACATGGAAGAAGATTCTCAAGTTCCTCTCATATTAGGAAGACCATTCTTAAACACGGCTAAAGCAATGATAGACGTGTTCGGTAAGAAACTGACCCTAAGTATAGAGGATGAGAGTGTTACCTTTTCAGTTGATAGAGCAATGCAACAACCACAATCTGCAGATGATACATGTTATTATATTCAAACTATAGATGCACATGCAGAATTATTAGAAGAATTTCCAGAATTACAAGGAACAGGAGAATGTTCTTTAGGAGAAGGTAATGAACCAATTGATGAAGCTGAAATGTTAGCTACACTTATAGCTAATGGATATGAACCAACAACAGAAGAAATTCAAATGCTAAAAGAAGAAGACAGATATCGATATAAATCATCGATAGAAGAACCTCCGAAATTAGAGCTAAAGCCACTTCCAAACCATTTGGAATACGCTTATTTACATGGTGAATATGAATTACCTGTAATAATATCGTCTTCTCTTACTGAAAATGAGAAATCACAACTCATTTCTGTGTTGAAAGCTCATAAACCAGCCATTGCATGGAAGATTCATGATATTAAAGGAATAAGTCCTTCGTATTGCACACATAAAATCCTTATGGAACAAGGTCATAAAACGTATGTGCAACGCCAACGAAGACTAAATCCTAATATGCAAGATGTAGTTAAGAAAGAGATTATTAAACTGCTAGATGCAGGTTTGATATATCCAATCTCTGATAGTCCATGGGTAAGCCCAGTTCAATGCGTGCCTAAGAAGGGTGGCATGACTGTCATTACAAATGAGAAAAATGAGCTTATTCCTACTAGGACTGTAACAGGATGGCGTGTATGTATTGATTATAGAAAATTAAATGACGCCACCAGAAAAGATCACTTTCCCTTACCTTTCATAGATCAAATGTTGGAAAGATTAGCCGGAAATAGTTACTATTGTTTTCTAGATGGATTTTCCGGATATTTTCAAATTCCAATAGCACCCGAGGACCAAGAGAAAACCACATTCACGTGCCCTTATGGTACTTTTGCTTACAAACGCATGCCATTTGG
The DNA here is from genome assembly GCF_046630445.1 of Rutidosis leptorrhynchoides. Taxonomy (NCBI): domain Eukaryota; kingdom Viridiplantae; phylum Streptophyta; class Magnoliopsida; order Asterales; family Asteraceae; genus Rutidosis; species Rutidosis leptorrhynchoides. The sequence goes on along the minus strand of NC_092335.1, from coordinate 442,363,317 downwards.
ACTTTGTAACGCCCCTGCAACCTTTCAAAGGTGTATGATGGCGATTTTTCACGACATGATAGAAGAATGCATGGAAGTATTCATGGATGACTTTTCAGTCTTCGGTGATACATTTAAATCATGTCTAGTTAATCTGGAACGAATGCTAATTAGATGCGAAAAATCAAATCTAGTACTTAATTGGGAGAAATGCCATTTCATGGTTAAAGAAGGCATCGTTCTTGGACATAAAATTTCAAAAGAAGGAATTGAAGTGGATAGAGCTAAAGTAGATGTAATTGCTAAACTTCCACATCCCACCAATGTTAGAGGAGTTAGGAGTTTTCTAGGGCATACCGGTTTTTACCGACGTTTCATAAAAGATTTTTCTAAAATTGCCACTCCTATGAATAAACTCCTAGAAAAGGATGCGCCATTCATCTTTTCAGATGAATGTATCAAATCTTTTAATATTCTTAAAGAAAAACTCACTAATGCGCCGATCATGATAACACCAAATTGGAATCTACCATTTGAACTAATGTGCGATGCAAGTGATTTTGCAATGGGAGCCGTTTTAGGACAAAGGATTGAAAAACGATTTCAACCTATATATTATGCTAGTAAGACATTACAAGGAGCACAAACGAACTATACAACTACTGAAAAAGAACTCCTTGCTATTGTCTTTGCTTTTGACAAATTTCGATCATATCTCGTTCTAGCAAAAACGGTGGTCTATACCGACCATTCTGCTCTTAGATACCTATTTTCAAAACAAGATGCTAAACCAAGATTAATCCGTTGGATCTTACTCTTACAAGAGTTTGATATTGAAATCCGAGATAAAAGAGGAGCAGAAAATCTCGCCGCTGATCATCTTTCTCGTCTTGAAAATCCCGAATTAGAAGTTCTAAATGAGTCAGCCATACAAGACAACTTTCCTGATGAATATCTATTGAAGATAGATTATAAAGAAATCCCATGGTTTGCAGACTATGCAAACTACTTAGTTTGTGGATTCCTTGAAAAAGGATTATCATACCAAAGACGAAAGAAATTCTTCAGTGATATAAAACACTATTTCTGGGAAGATCCACATTTGTTTAAAAGTTGTCCCGATGGAATAATACGCCGATGTGTATTTGGAGATGAAGCTAGTAAAATTTTAAACCATTGTCACACAGGACCAACAGGAGGGCATTATGGGCCTCAACTAACAGCAAGAAAAGTTTATGAAGCTGGATTCTATTGGCCTACAATTTACAAAGACGCACACCTTCTTTGCAAATCCTGTGATGCATGTCAAAGGGCCGGAAAAATAAGTCAACGTGATGAAATGCCACAAAATGTCATCCAAGTATGTGAAGTATTTGACATTTGGGGTATTGACTTTATGGGTCCATTTCCAAAATCTCATAATAATCTATATATACTCGTAGCCATTGATTATGTATCTAAATGGGCGGAAGCACAAGCTCTCCCAACTAACGATGCACGAGTTGTAGTCAACTTTTTAAAACGTCTTTTTGCAAGGTTTGGAACACCGAAAGCTTTAATAAGTGATCGGGGTACTCATTTCTGTAATAATCAACTTGAGAAAGTTCTTAAAAGATATGGAGTAACTCATAAAATCTCCACCGCATATCATCCACAAACAAGTGGACAAGTTGAAAATACCAACCGAGCTTTAAAACGTATTCTAGAGAAAACCGTAGGATCAAATCCGAAGGAATGGTCCATTAAATTGGAGGATGCACTCTGGGCTTTTAGAACAGCCTACAAAACTCCAATTGGAACCACACCTTTTAGACTTGTTTATGGAAAAGCATGTCATCTTCCAGTAGAAATTGAACACAAAGCATTTTGGGCTTTGAAGACATGTAATCTTGATTTACATGAAGCCGGACGTCTACGATTAAGTCAACTAAACGAATTAGAAGAATTAAGACATGAAGCATACGAAAATTCGTTAATCTATAAAGAAAGAACGAAGAAATGGCATGATAAAAGAATCAGAAGTTCAAAAGAATTTAAAGAAGGAGACAGAGTTCTTCTTTTCAATTCACGATTCAAGCTATTTCCTGGAAAATTGAAATCAAGATGGTCTGGACCATTCATAGTCAAAAGAGTTTTCCCATACGGAACGATAGAATTGATAAATTCAAATGGGATTGAATTTAAAGTTAATGGTCACAGAGT